>NC_136261.1:339770807-339995807 GCF_964187855.1 Myxine glutinosa
TCCGAAAGACGCACAGACATTTATGAATGTCGCTGCCTGCGAAACAACGCGATGACAGTTCATGGCTGGGTCGAGATTCGAACCCAGGCTAGACAGCCTTGAGGCTTGATAGTTAGCATAACTAAAATTATTACATCCGCCACCAAAGGTGGATGGAGGTTATGTTTTCACCCCTGCCTGTTTGTCTGTGAACAAAATATCTCAAAAAGTTGTGGACAGATTCGGACGAAATTTGGCAGAGATGTAGCGAATGTCACAAGGACGAAATGATTAGATTTTGGTGAAGATCCGGATTCGGATCCGGCTACTAGAATTTCTCAGTGATTTTTCACCATTGGGAGATCGGGCCAAAAACGATACATAGCAGGATATCTCAAAACGTTATGGATCGATTTGGACGAACCTTGGTGGACCGGTTGGGTGTCTGACAAGGAGGATTCTATTCGAGTTTGGTGAAGATCTGAATATGTATTCGGATATGAGAATTTTTTTTTTTTTAAAGTGATTCTTCACCATTGGGAGATCGGGACAAAAACGATACATAGCAGGATATCTCAAAAAGTTATGGATCGATTTGGACGAACCTTGGTGGACCGGTTGGGTGTCTGACAAGGAGGATTCTATTCGAGTTTGGTGAAGATCTGAATATGTATTCGGATATGAGAATTTTTTTTTTTTTAAAGTGATTCTTCACCATTGGGAGATCGGGACAAAAACGATACATAGCAGGATATCTCAAAAAACTATGGATGGATTTGGATGAAACGTTCTGGAGAGGTTGTGTTTGTGACGAGGACGATTCGATAAAATTTTGGTGAAGATCCGGAACCGGATCCAGATAATATAAATTTTTCAGTGATTCTTCACCATTGAGTGACATGGCCAATCAGGTGGAAGTGCATGCTCTCTACTGAGTGCCGTTCTAGTTTAAATTGCACAAGTCAGGAGACGACGATGGTTCACGAGCGAGCGCTATTCAATGACAAAGGACGGACCGTAACCGAAACAGGCCCGGACAGGCCAGGCCCGGAAATGTCAAAACGAAGGTTATTGACCTTGAAATTGGATAGGAAATAATGTATAATCAGTTATGAGGTTAGTTAGCTACACAATACCGAAAATTCGGTGAAAAATGAAATGAAAAAAAAAAATATTTAAAAACAGAAGAAAAAAAATTTGAAAAAAAAATGAAAAATGACAAATCGAGCTCCGTGGGGCTAGACACATGACATCGGCCTAACCAAATACCGAAACCCCTGTCAGATTCCACCAAACCCCTCGGAGAAGATGCAGCTTGAACTCGATTACCCCCCAAAAAGACATCTTTTTCGGGCGTGGCTCCGCCCACAATGGGCGCAATACGCCCACTCTAGGCAGGACTCAACTAGATCATGATATCAACCTCCCACCCAAGTTTCATCAAGATCGGATGATATCATCGGGTAGTTATGCTGCAGACACACAGACACACACACACACAGACAGACGCACACACATGACGAATATAGTGGTCACTTGATAACTCGTGAACCAATAACTTCTTGGTCACTGAGTTTGATCTTTGTGAAGTTTAAGTATTTTATCTAACCTTCTAATGCTTTTTCGGAAAGACTTTCGAAGTGCACAACTCTTCTTTTTCTTTTTTTTTTTAACTGGAACTCAAACTCCGTTTGTACAACTTCTCACCAATCTTTTCTCCATTTCTGCCCAGAATGCAGAGATATCAACAAGGTTGCCTACTGCCCTCTGGTGCTGAAATTTCGCTTCTGTAGTCGAGCCTACTTCAGACAGATTTGCTGCAAAAGCTGCCAAGGCCATTGAGCGGAAAGATTTCGGACGTCGTCTGTTCGCTGTTGTTACCTCGTTGGCATACAACCGTATGCATGCACATGCAATGTAGTCATTACAATTTGAACCCATCATGAGGAAGATTAATCATTTCGTCGAGAACATACAAATTGTGAATGAAGAAGGAAGAAGAGAAGTAGGAGACGAGACAGCCAATGGTTTGTTCGGCCAACATCGGTTTGGCCTTGGGGCGCTCTAGAGAATCAAAGGAGGAGCACAATTCAACTTCAATGCAATGTTTGCTACAAATAATCTCATTTTTATAGATATCTTTAATCAGGAAGATTAAAACCTGAGGTTTCGTTTTGAAAAGAATTGGTTTTTTTTTTTGGGATTTCTTGCAAAATTCCTTTTTTTATATATGGTTTGGAACACAATTGGTGCCCGGATAGATTTATCCCTCTCAGGCAGCTGGTTTGCCCGAGTGATTCGAGAAAGTTAGTCAAGTACCTTTGGACCAAGTGTTGCACTTTCTTTATTGCAAAAGCAAATGTTCTTCCGTTAAATCCATTTGCTTGCACCGCGCCATTTTTGGCCATCTGGTTGTTGATATCGTCGTGCATTTTTATAGGTACAGGTGAACGTGCGTCATTCGGACTAACGTATGTACTTCTTAAAAAGTGTGACAAACCATAAAAAGACTGCCTGCTTACTTCCTATAGGCCTCTGTGAGAATATGCAATAATGCTGATGCCGTCCAGTAAAAAAAAAAAAAAAAAATTTGTCAGACTTGTACATATACTTATTTAAATTAAGACTGTTAAATGATGATTTTTTGTTTGTTTCCTTGTAAAATACATATTTATTGTGTTGCAAGCACAAATTATGCTGGAATATTATTTGGTTACTTGCAAGTAAATAGGAGAAGGCAACAGCTTTATTTTCTAAGAAGCTTCGCGAACCTCATTCGTGTTCACTGTTCTTTCGCAAACTCACGAAGGTAATGCACCGATATAATTATATAATATGCCGTTTCAAAAATTAATAAAGTCCTGGTGATTGCAGGATTTTTCTTCTTTGAACTCTCATTGTCTGACCTGACATGTTAAGAGGCATTCCAATATTTCTTGATCATGGAAGGTTTTTCTTTTATCACACTGAAAATAAAAAGATGTACAATAAACATATTTATCTTCCATGTGCTCATTCTTGATTTTTATTGCGCGGTAGTGAATCTACTACATAAGAGAGCCGTTGGTCTGTCTGTGCGTCGCCATTTTTCTCAGAGATGGCTGAACGGATCTTCGTCAAACTGTCAGAGGTTCATCAGTGAGTGCCTGGGAGTGTTTTAGGGGGGAAAAAAGTTTGCTTTTTTGGATTTAAAAAAAAATCGCTCTATAGTGCCTAATCCTTTTTGATTAATGACAGTTATATACAAGTACACATTCGCATAAATAAATACAAAACAATCACCAAACATTTGAACACAAATAATAAAACAATTCCGGAAACGGTCAAAGTTGGTGGTAAGGCTTCTTCTTCTTCCTGAACGTCATCATACTTAACTCAGAAACGTGATGAACGGCGCATTCAGCAGCAGATATTCAACGAAAAGGTGAAAATTAATGATGATTTGACATTTGTGATGGATTCCGATTTGGATGTAATTGCTTTTCCATTACATTTGCCCTCATTTCAAATATGTTAATGTTTCTTTTTCGCTTGAGCAACGCCGGGTACTCCAGCTATAGACGCTTTTATACTTTACTCGGGGTACAAATACAAATACAACTTTGTCTGGGGGGTAACATAGGCTATGTGGCCGCAGCCTCATTCGGGGGTGTGGGGGATCGGGAGAGGAGTGTAAAATCTCTATGTAAATGTGTACCGTTTAGCGCCACCTGGGGATGGTGGCAGAGGGTATTACAATTTCCTTTTTTACCTGGGAAACACTGAGGTTAAAGCACTCTTTGCCCGGGTTAAAATTTTCCTCCTTCCCTTCCCCCCCTTTTCCAAAACGGAGGGGCCTGTCAAAGCCACTAGAGTCACTGTATAGAGAGAGTTACGACAACCCGGAATTAGAAGCCATTTTGTTTCCATTGTTTGCGCCACGCACTAGTGCACTGCCCGCTAGTGTGTATACATTGTGCGTAACTGAGTACAAAATTTGAGTGCCTACATTGTGTAATTTGTGATTTGCACCGTGCCCCTCGCTTTTGATATGATTTTCTCTTAGTCCAAGATAAGAATCGGATTTTGTTTATTGCAATAATCTTTGTTCAGAAATGTAGTTTTATGTGGGGAGGAGAGGGAGGAGAGGGGGAAAATGAATAAAAGGGAAAGAGGGGACAGGAAGTGCCTATCATTTTCTGGACTACCTTGCTCTCTTGCGTCTTACTTTCTTGACTAGCATGCATGCACACAAAGCCGACAATGTGAACATTGTCAAATCTCTGTTAAAGACTCATTGATTTTAAAATGCCTACATCTGATTACATCTTAGGTTTTCTTCTTGTATAATTTGTATATTCATCTCGTTGGCTTTCTTCTCTTTTCTAAGCGCTTAGAGGCTCCTGCAATTTACGCTATATAAATTCCTATTATTATAACAAGATTGCCTTTAAACCATCTTGACAAATGACAGAAATGTTGATTTTAAATATGAAAATTAAAAAGTAATTTAACTTTTCATGTCGGCGCACCGGGAGAAATACATATGCACAATTAAATTGTAATTATATAAAAGGCCCAGAAATTGTAACCCAGACTTGCAATGGAAGAGTATGCATGTAAAACATACCCGTTTTTCATAGCAATGTACAATTAGTTGTATGGTGTACATCTAAACCATTCCAAATTACATACATGTACATAATAATAACAATAATAACAGTATTTATATAGTGCTTTAGCATGAAATGAACAAAGCGCTTCACAACATATCTTGAAGACTACAACTTACATTACACAATCTTAGAAGAATACGACTTAAAGCTACTTTTCAAAAAATACAATTAAGTTACTTTGGAAATAAATGTGTTTTGAGTTTTGATTTGAAAGTTTTATGTTGTGTGAGGTCCGAATAGTTATAGGTAGTTTGCTCCAGAGGGCAGGTACTGAGTTGCAAAAGGCTTTGTTCCCGCATGGCATATGAGTTCTATTACAGACAAGGAGAGCCTTATCAGCGTGTGATCTTAAGTATTTGGCGTCATTAGAATGAGTGTGAGTATTAAAGACAATACTCACATTATTAAGTATTATTAAAGACAACAAACAAAGCCAGACAATAAAATAGAGCGTTCCTCGTATGTATTCAATGCAAGGCCAGAAACACGCGAAGATCGGACAGGAAACAACATGGCGTCCACAGACCACGTGACCAATTTTTTTCGGATTCCATGTCGCAACTCTCTCTATACAGTTACTCTAAAAGCCACCCCCAAAGATGTATATGTAGTATATCTTTTCCCTCCTCTCCTCACCTTCCCCTCCCCTCTCCCTTCCACTCCACCCACTCCCTTCTTCATCACCCCTCCCCCTCCTGTCCCCCCCCCCCCCCGCACCCCCGACCCTCCCCCCCCTTCCCCCGGCAACGCTGGGTACTCCTGCTAGTACTTTAATAAATGTCTGGGCGTTTTTCTGGGCTTTCTTGTTCGACATATCAAAAGGAAAAAGTAATGTCATCCTAGGTTAAATCTCATCCCTCACAGTATCCATACAATGGACACAGGTGAATATGAAATGGACACAGGACATTTAACTCAATTGAACATGTTCGGACTATGACAAAATAAATATAGACGGATTATGACAAAACTTGATGGATGAGTTGGTTAGGTGAGAGGAACAAGCCGATTAGATTTTGGTTCAGGTCCAAATCCAGATCCGACCTATTAGTGGGATACAAAATGTAAACTGTTCAGCCTGGCGGAGGTATGCACTCCACCGAGTGTTATTCTAGTTACACATGTTTTAATCACACATCATGGTGTAGTACGGATGTAGCTATTCTGGTAGCAGGTGGAAATAAAATGTTATGGACAGCCATGGAAACAAGTCTGTTCACATTTGTGATATTGACCACACACCAGGTCAACCTGATTTCGGTGAAAGTTTGAAGAAATAGCTCTAGGTAAAATGTAATAATATGCAGGTATCTGACCAGATGTTTATAGAGACAGAAATGGGCTAGAATTGGCGGCCCCTGGACCCTGGCCCATTGGCAAACGTCTTGCTACACTCGGCAGTCATTTTTTTTCAAATAAGGACTCTACTTAAAATCCCTGTCAACTCCACAGTGGGCCATTGTAAAACATTTCATATACTATTAAAAACCTTACTTTCATATATGATGTTTCATCAGTGCCAACACATTATTATGTAAGAACATAGAGTGGATATTTTTTAACATCTCCTCTCACCTATGTAAAAAGTACATATTGTCTCCACAAGTACATATATGTTATAAAACAGAAGTGTCTGTCTGTCCATCCGTCCCCAAACTACTCCCTCAGTTTTGGGGGTAGTCTGGCCAAACCCTCTGTGGAACGTTTTGGGGTCCCAGCAGAGGTAAGGTAGGTAGGAGGTTTCCAAAATTCCTCAATAAAATTATAGCCGGCGAAGTTGTTGTCAATAAACAACGCGTACGTATTCAATGTTGTCAATAAACGCGTACGTATTATGTCGAAAACCAGATTATGCCTTGGCTTGAGAATTCCGAAGCGCAATGGAGGCCGCCATCTTGCGGATGCGGAAGTATGCATAACAAATTGAAAAATGTTCAATAGGAGTTTCTTTCACCCGTCTTTGTTTGATTCACAATCTTATGCACCTCTAATTTATAATTAAAATACTTTAAGACCAACCTCGGCCCGCATGGGCCTGGTTATCTTCAACGAAAAGCGTCACCAAACACCGGAACCAATGAGATTCGAGCATTTGAAAAAATATTTCTAAAACCAAATCACGCAATGGAGGCCGCCATCGACGGGATGCGGAAGTTTGCATAAAAACTTGCGAAAAAGTTCAATAGGAGTTTGTTTCACCCGTCTTTCTTTGATTCACAATCTAATGCACCTCTAATTTGTCTCTCAATCTTTAATCGCATTGACGATTATACACAAAAAGATGGGTGGTGAGGCCTGGAAGTATTCACGACATGGACGCCTTTAGGAACGTGGAGTTCACGGTTAATCCGTGTAGGAATCTTGGCTCGGCTGCTCCGCAGCATTCTGTGCTTCAACTCTTCTGAACTTTCATAATAATCACGGTTGGACCGCTTGTCACTGTAGTCATATGAATAGCGGTCTCCTTCTCGGCCACTTCTCTGATAATCATTCCTTCGGGAGCTTCCGTAACTCTGGGAGCCTCCATAATAATATCGATTGCGGCCACCACCAAAACTACTACTCCGTTGTCCTTCTCTGTAGCCCCCTCGACACCTATGAAATGCATTCCCTACTGTTATGGTCCGACCCTCCAACTCCTTGCTATTCAGATCCATTTCTGCATCTCTGGCGTCCTTTGAGTTTTCAAACGTGACAAAGCCAAACCCTCTTGACTTTTGTGTCTCCCTGTCTTTTATCAGCAGCACTTCCAAAAGCGGTCCATATTTGCTGAAGACAGACTCCAGAACATCTTCCTTTGTTTTGAAGTTCAGTCCACCTACAAAGAGCTTGCCAATATTGCCTCCATCCCTGACTTGCGTGTGCTGACACTTAGTTTCAGGGTACTTCCTCTTCTCTTCAGGGCGCTTCCTACTAGGCTTTTCAACAAACATCGGGTTACCAGAAATTTTGACCACCGGCCAAATCATTCCCGATAACAAAAGATACTCCCTCTACAGGACGAGTGGCTTGTAAACCTACTGTGACCGGTCCTGACACCAAATCAGACTCTAAATGGATGACATGAAGTGGAGCTTTACCACAGCCACCAACCCCCTGTAAACGAACACTAACACCATTTGCCGTCTTCTCTGACAATGGCAAAATGCCTTCAAGCATCAAAGATTGATGTGCTCCTGTGTCCCTCAAGACCCTAACCGGTTTCTGGTTCGTCGAGTCTCCATCCAATGACACAAACCCCTCTGAAATAAATGGTTGGTAACCCTTTTGAGGGCGATTTCTCACATTTGCCATTGCATTCGGAGTTGTACTAGTCTGACTCCGCTCCTGATTTTGCCTTTCAATAGCATAACATCGGGACATCAAGTGTCCAGGTTTCTTGCAAAAAGCGCAAGTAGGCCCGGAGGAGAAACTCGTGGTCTGTCTCGAGCCCCCCAGAGGATAAGTCCGTCTTGGAACTGTAGACCTCTGATCCCTAAGAGTCGCGGTATCAGATCTGTCCTCATAGTCATCTCTAGGCCGCCCCCCTGAATCTTGGTTCTCTGCCCCGGATGTATCATAACTCTCCGTGCGAACTCTAGGCGGAAAGTTAGGTTTATGGAACCTCATCCTGTGTGTTAAGGCATAGTCATCTGCCATGCTTGCTGCCTCATACAACTTTGGTACTTTCCTTTCCTCCAGATGTACTTTAATGTCCTCGTGGACACACTGTTGGAATTCCTCCACCAGGATCAATTGTCGCAATAGTTCGAAGTCTTTCCCAACCCCTTTTGAATCACACCACTGATCAAACATAGTTTCTTTCATTCTGGCAAACTCCACATGGGTCTCACTCTCCCTCTTCCTGGCGTTCCAGAATTTTTGCCGGTAAGCTTCAGGGACCAATTCATAGGCTTTGAGAATGGTTTTCTTCACTATCTCATAATCTGCACATTGCTCAATCGGTAAAGCCGAATAAATATCTTGAGCTTTACCCACCAGAACACTTTACACTAACATGGTCCAGGACTCCTCCGGCCATTTTAGCATTTGAGCCACTTTCTCAAAGTGTAAAAAAAAACTTGGCTACCTCCTTTTCATTGAAGAGTGGAACCAGCCTTACATGTCTGCCAACATCCCAGGTGTTGAACCCGTCGGCATGGATGGTACCTCTCCCCGTTCTCTCATTAACTCCAGCTCCTTGACTTTAATTTCCTGCTGAAGCGCTATTTCACATTCCCTTAACTCCCTTTCGGCTTTTCTCTCCTCTGCTTTTATCCTTTCCTCGAGTTCTCTTTCAACTCTCCTTTCCTCTGCTTTTTTTCTCGTCTAACCTTTCCTGGAGTTCTCTTTCCTGTGTTGCTCTTTTTTCCTCGAGTTCCCTTGCAGCTCTCCTTTCCTCTGCTTTTTTCTCTTCTACCTTTTCTTCGAGTTCTCTTGCAGCTCTCCTTTCCTCTGCTTTTTTCTCTTCTAACCTTTCCTGGAGTTCTCTTTCCTGTGTTTTTAACCTTTCCTGGCTCTGCAATTGCATCTCCATTTTTTGGAGCTCCACATTGTCTTGTTCTTCTGGTAACCAATCCAAGGCTCCCTCTTTCCATGTACCTAGTTCCACCATAGATCCTATCACCACTGTCTGCATCTCTGTTTTCTTCATTTTAGCTCGGACCTCCAAGCTAAAATGTTTGGCCAATATCAAGAGTTCCGATTTTAGTAACGCTTGGAACTGTGCCTCACTAGGGGTCGCTGCAAACCTCTCTGCATCAAACTCCATGGTGACTATCCGTTAGCACCTGTTAACCTTCACACAAGAAATCCCCCCCCCCCCCCCAAATTTTTTTTTTTTTGAAAAATTGGGAATGTTGGAAAATATTCCAAAATTGGAAAATTTGGGAATGCTAGGAAATTCTTTCCCGGACGAAATTTAAGGAATTTAATCCACCATCCGAGATTGAGGGAATTTAATCAGCAAAGCCGAGTCCTCAATTTTTCCACAGTACAAACCCCCAATTTCAATCTGGGTCAATCCCAAATGGATGTTTTTAGGGAATTAAATCCCGGACGAGCCCCCAATTTCTGTTACGGGTTCCTCTACGATCTCCTGGTCTCGGTAAACCTCCGAACCCCGAGAGGAGCCCCGACAGAAAAATATGTTATTCTGTGTTAGAAATCAATAGTGAAACCACACCAATGATTTATAAATGAACAGATATTGTATTAAAAATCCCACACAAGAATAACGGTACAACAAATGGCAATTAAGAGTGCACTCTATGTACCTTATCATTGAGGATGGTACGATCACTAAAGTCAGATAACTCACTGTGCTCCCAGCGAGTGAAAAGGACACTCCTCAATGTCTCTATAACCTTTTCCAAAGCGAAGGTGATTCGCTCCAGCGGTCGCGAGAATGATATCCAGTCGAAGCCCGAATCTCGCTCTCCAGTCGAGCCCCAAATCACGTACAGATGGCAATGGCAATCGCCCAGCCGCAACTGTACAAAGGCGCCCTCCAGAGGAGCACCTTCACCGCTCAATCAGCAAACCAGAACGTAATTGGAGACGAAGCGGTCGCACACACACATCCGCGACAGACGGTAGGATGTTGGGGTAAAGCTGACGCGAAGCAAAACCTTTGTAGCTGTCCCAAGCGCGAGGTTCAAAATGGCCGACGGCTCTTACTTGAGTCGATGCGACTAGGCGAGGATTCGTCGAAATCTCAGCGCCCAAACCTGACTACGCAGATTTCTCAATTCCAGCGATAATTCCTATCGCCGGATGTCCTTTCAAGGAACTCAAAATTCCCTCACGACTTTCGGTAGACCACGCTCGCTACGGAGCCTCGACGTCACGCGTCTTCTCCGACTTTGCTCGCCACACCTCCTCCTCTGCTCTCCCGTCGTCTACCGGTTCGGTTTCCGGTATTATTTAAAGTTAGCCTTTTTAACTTTAGATAACTGTTCATGAATAATAAACCTTTTGAGAATAATAATAGTACATAATATCAGAAATGTGTCAAGTGGATGAAAACCACAACCACGGAAGTGCCGAATCCATAATAGTATCAATACAGTATCATACTAAAATACGCCATTTGTGTCTGTCTGTCTGATGAATTTCTGAAGCCAATACATTCTGTCGTTACTTATCCAATCTCAACCAAACTTGACAGGATGACGAAGGGTTACACAATGAAGGTTGCAGCACATTCAATTGCCCCTCTCCCCAAGGGGGTTTTCTCCCCCCGAGCGAGTTTACCCGCCATTGCTGTCAAATCGGTTGCACGTTGAGGTGTATATAAATGTTAAATTAGATTTATCGTGGCGTATTTCCAAAGAAGATTTATCGTGACGTTTTCCAAAGACACTTTTAATAACAAAATTAATGATAATCGAATATTGTTAATGTTATTACAAAACACTATTAATACTAACTAGAACTGCCACTTTAAAACTGCTGGCAGTGATGACCGGTTTACTCGCACCCACTTTTGAGACAACCCCACTTTTGATACAACCCCACTTTTGATACAACCCCACTTTCATTGGACATGCTTTGGCACAACCCCCTTGGATATAACCCCGATACACACACACACACACACACATCCCCAGACCCCACACCCCCACACAAACACATCCTCCCCCCAACACACACACACACTCACACACACACATACACACACACACACACGCCCCCACCACTAACACACACACATATATCCACACACACACATATCCACACACACACATCACCATCCCCCCCAACACACACACACACACACACACACACACACACACTCATCCCCACATGTATACACACAAACACACACACATACACACATCCTCAAACCCCCCCCCCCCCAACACCCCCCTCCCCCACACACACACACACACACACATCCCCACATGCATACACACACACACACACATACACACATCCCCAGACCCCCCCCCCCAACACACACACACACACTCACACATCCCAAGACCGCCCCCCCCCACACACCCCCCTCCCAAACACACGCACACATCCCCCCCCAACACACACACACTCACACATACACACACACACACACCCCCACCACTAACACACACACATATATCCACACACACACATACACACACACACACACATCCCCACATGCATACACACACAAACACACACACATACACACATCCCCAGACCCCCCCCCCAACACACACACACACCCCCACACCCCTCCCCCCACACACATATCCACACAAACGCACATCCCCCCCCCCCCCACCAAGACACATCCCCACACAAACATCCCCCCACACACACACCACCTCGCACTCACTTTTGATACAACCCCACTTTCATTGGACATGCTTTGACACAACCCCCTTGGATACAACCCCGATACACACACACACACACACACACACACACACACACATGCACACACACACACCCCTACCCCCACACACAAACACCCCCATACCCCTCCCCCCACATACACACCCCTCCACACAAACACACACACACACCCCTCCACACATACACACACACATCCACACCCCCTCCACACGCACACCGCAACCCCCCCCCCCCCCACACACACATATCCACCCCCCCACACACACACACACATATCCACCCCCCCCCCCCCCCACCACATATCCACCCCCCCCCACACCCACACACTCATCCACACACACGCACATCCACACTCATCCACATACCCACACACAAACACCTCCCCACATGCATACACACGCAAACACACACACACACACACACACATGCACACATCCCCAGCCCCCCCCAACCCCCCCCCCCACACACACACACACCCCCTACCACCACCCACACACACACCCACACACAAACACCCCCACACGCACACACATAGCCACACAAACGCACCCCCCCCCCCCCCCCCCAAGACACATCCCCACACACACATCCCCAGACACACACACATCCCCAGACACACACATCCCCAGACACACACATCCCCACACACACACATCCCCCCACACACACATCCCCACACACACACATCCCCCCACACACACATCCCCCCACACACACATCCCCCCACACATACATCCCCCCACACACACATCCCCCCACACACACATCCCCAAACACACACACATCCCCAGACACACACATCCCCACACACACACATCCCCGCACACACACATCCCCACACACACACATCCCCGCACACCACACATCCCCGCACACCACACCACCTCACACCCACTTTTGATACAACCCCATTTTTGATACAACCCCACTTTTGATACAACCCCACTTTCATTGGGCATGCTTTGACACAACCCCGACACACACACACACACACACACACACACACACACACACACACACACACACACACACACACACACTAAAAACTTCCAGCTTCTCCAGAGAAAATGCGATGGCGTCATGCATATTTTCGTCAAAAATAGTTGGAATTTTGCCAAATCTGTTTGGTCCTGTGTGAATATACCCGAGCGATTGACAAACCTAAAATTAGAATTGTATTTGAGGTTCAAATTACCCTGTGAGTTCGCTCCGTGTGCTGCTTGCATGTTCTGTACAGTGTGATAATTAAATAATTCCCCACTCTCGACAAACTGAAGAAAAAGTGGTGCATTTCTTCTTCTTCTTCTTCACCCAATAACTACCTCTCACGAACAGACTGCATCCAAAACAAATTCTTTGCTTTGTTTGGTGATAAATGGTCATTTATCGAGTTTAACAATACACATCACGTTCATAAAAGAGCAGCATTTAACAACTTAAATATCATTAAATAATGCCAAAAGTAGTGAAGACAAGAAACAAAAATGGCCGCCGTTTATGTCCCCAATTGCTGTGACGAGCCGATACAAGTCTGTTCTATCAAACTTTATATCGTACAAAAGTGATGGTTACCTGATATTGAAAAACACGCCTCTTGGGGAATTCCCACGTAAACGTGGAAACAGCTCGAGAATCGGATTTGGAAAGCAGGTAAGGAATAGCGCAAAAAAACCCGTCTTTACGGAATGTGAAAATCCAACTCAAAGAGCTCACACGTCATCACCCACGTCATCGCATCGCGCACCATGTGCCATGAAAGACCAATAAATGTTTCTCAAATTACCCAAGGGATGATCCGTGAATATTAACACGAAATGTCAAATAATATACATGATCAGATGTCATGATTAAAGGCTTATTAATGAATATAGAATGCAAAAAGAAATCCGAAGTTACACATATTTGGACCGGAAGTATATGCACCTTAACCGGAAGGCCTATACAATACGTTTTTATCTCTGGTGCACATTGGCATAAATACATTTCTGAACGGTAATTAAAAACGATTATACATTCCACCAAATATCTTTAATATGACCCTACTGCAAAGCCGCAATGAGCCGGCAAAGCCAAAGCCTCAAAGTATTTTAATTACAAATTAGAGGTGCATAAGATTGTGAATCAATTTTGACAAATTCACTCAGCAAAGACACTCCATCATGTCTCAAAGTATTTTAATTACACATTAGAGGTGCATAAGATTGTGAATCAAAAAAACACAGGTGAAACAAACTCCTATTGAACTTTTTCTCAATTGTTTATGCATACTTCCGCATCCGCAAGATGACGGCCTCCATGGAGCGATTTGGTTCGTCAAAGCTTCGAAATTCTCAAGGGATCCAGCAAAATCTGGCTTTTCAACATAATACGTACGCGTTCATTCACAACACCGGCTTCGCCGGCTATGAACACGGTAAAATATTGTACATTTACATATTTGACGTGCAAGCGTGAATGTCGCCCACAGGCATCAATGCATGGGGAACGGGGAGGAGACAAATGCCTACATCCCCTCCTCATACACACACCCACATCCACATACACACAGACACACACACACACCCATACCCACACCCCCACCCCACCCCCCCGCACACACACACACCCATACCCCCACCCCCCCACACACACACACACCCATACCCCCCCCCCCCACACACACACACCCATACCCCACCCCCACCCCACACACACATATCCACACACACATCACCCTCCCCTCCCCCCACACCCCCCCGAACCCCCCTCTCCCACACACACACACACATACTTGTCGTATTACGACGTCAAAATTTAGGCAAGTGTGTATTTTTATACATGTGGGACGTAAAATAGAATTTTGAGACACAAAAAACATTTGTTTTTTCCTCAGGTGTCCAGCATGTAAAAGTGGTCCAAATATCCCAGCATTGCACTATGGAGCACACTCATTTTAGGTCGTACAAGCTAAGGCCACATAAAAAAAAAAAGTTGTTGTGCGTCCTTTTTTCTCAAAAGTTCGGGTAGGGAGGGAGGGTTTTATTTTTATTTTTTATATTGTTTTCCTACTTTCCATGGAGCTTTGTTGACATGGAAATATGAAATAAAGACTCCTTTCTCCTCAAAATGATTTTATTTCTTCATTCATCGGGTTCCATGTTGTTTTTCGGTCCCCTTTCTGTGATCTGATCTGGTTCTGATCTGGATCTGATTTCTGATCGGGTTCCATCCTGTGATCCGTGGCCGTGTCTGCAGCCAACACAAATTTGAGAAATGAGCCAAGAGTCTTTGTCACATCAGAAACTTTGCAAGCTGGTGAAACTTTCGTCATGTCAGTTTTACTGGGGCCGGCGAATACTTTGACAAAAGTACCGCGTGTATCGTCAGGCAATGGCTCCCTATCCCCATCATACTTGCCGTCCGAGAACTCTGCATAGAAGTCCGGGATTGTAACATCCAACTCGATATTGCACGCAAACCAGTCCTTCACCGTCTTGGGAGAGCCCTCACGGGCTATTGGTGCGATCACAATAGGCATTTCAAGCCGATTCTAGCACGAATCAAAACAGATTTCAGCGGAAAAATCTCACACAATAGCCGCCATGAATGGCCAACGTAAAATGGGTGAAGTTGCCCGAGGCACTTGCGACGCTCTGCGCAGCACGCACTGCGCATGCGGTGCAGAACGGCGCCAAATTTGAATGTGAAAAGATCGTTTTTTATGATTTTTTTCAAAATAAAAAATAAAAAAGGTTTCGGGTCGGGTGTGTTTCGTAGGGTCGGGCGGGGACGATCACCAACTCTTTTTTTAAATCTGGCCTAATGTGACCACACATTCTTCTGGGAAGCATCCCCTGCACATGCTGGTCACGTTTAAAATTCACCTAAGTGTTTGTAAGTTCATCAATTAATAATAACGCGAATTGCGATTGACAGGTAATTGTTCATATCGAATTTAAAGAAAAAACAGATTTTCAAACCTTTATACATATCCAACGTAACATTGGAACCATCCAATGTCTGCAACATCTAACCATAACACACACTTTTGTAGCATAAAAATAACAGAAAATGTCTTTATTTAAAAAAATAAAAATAAAAATAAACAAGTGTGGTGCTGTGCATACACGACTCGATTGCCAGAGAGGTAGGCCACAACGCGTTGGTACAAACAAGAGTCTTTATTCATGCCGCACAAGGAACATTGCTGCAAATTCTCCTCTAACATACACCGCTCTAAAGGCAAAGCCTTTTTTAATCCACATGTACAACAAAAGTGTGAACTTATTTCATATCAAAATATTAACAAGAATAATGGCAACACAGCACTTATAAGGTTATATCTCTAACCACGATATATATGAAATCTATGCTCACTTCATTTCACTCAAATAATGCAGTCACCTCTGATGTGAACTGAAACTCTGCTGTGTGAAATGCGATCTTTTAAAAACACACACATCCCCACATGCACACACACACACACACACACACATACATACACACACACACACACACACACACTCCCACCCCCCTCCCCCTCCCCACACACACACCTCCACACAAACACACACACATCCCCCCACCCCATCCATTTTTTTTTTTCGTTTAATTAACGATATCTGCCACCCGTGGAAGAACATCATGCCGTGGCATGACGTCATCCGTGGAGCCTGCCGTATGTCAGCCTTAGAACGAAGTATCCCGTCGATCGAACTTGGTCAGATTTTTCATGATTGTCACCAAATTTGTTGTGGTATTTTGTTAACTCATCCGAGGCAATACGACAATCGAAATCCGATTTGAAATCGGAGCCAAATTGACGCCGTAAGATCTGCCTGCACGTGTGGATATTTTACCTGTGGAAGATTCACTTTGGAAATGCGACCCATTTAAAATGTTAGATTTTGGATAACTTCGTCATTTTAAATCGGATTTCCACCAAATAAAGGTCACCATTTCTTGCAGATACCTCTCTTTCTCCTTAAAATTGAAGACAGGATGAACTTCAGAGCGAGAAATAAGCCGAGGCGGCGGAGAGTTTTACAATGTTATTTTCCAATGGAAATGACAATATCGTGTAGTTTTACGAAAATTCATCAGAATTTGCCCAGATTTGTTGCATTCGAATGTTAACACCCTCTAGCGACTGTCAAATCCGAAGACAATTTAATTCCGAGCTACCCTCAGCTCATGAGGTGGTTATGTCACATGGCCTGGTAAGAAAAAGTGTTGCGGTTCTTCTTCTTCACACAATAACAACTTCTAGCTTCCAGACCGTACATCCAATCATCTTGAAATTTTGCACACTTGTTATTCTTCATGACTTCTACTATAGTATGAAGTGTCACGTCGATCAATAAAGCGATTCAAGAGATATCCATTTTTTAAAGATATTTTCGTTTAATTATCAATATCTGCCAAACCACGTGACCTATCGCAAATTCCAAAATGATATTATAGTAGACTGACATGCTGAACAGATGTGTGAAGTTTCCCCTCGATTGGATCAAAAATGAGGGAGGACCTAGGTTTTGAAGGTTCATGCTTAAAAACGTCATAACTCTGAAACCATGTGACACATGACGTCATGCTCGCTGACTTTTTTGTTCGTCATGGGTATGCGATTATGCCTGCAAAGTTTGGCCTCGATCTCTTCAAGCGTTTTGGAGAAAATTGGATTTTAGTTTTTTTTCACGAAAAACAATATGGCGGCCGAACCACGTGACCTGTGACGACATAATTACCATTGAAATATTCTTCAGACCGAGTCCCTCCTATGGTGAAAATTTGATCTCAAACGGTCCTATTATTGCAGAGAAAATGTTTTTTAAAGGAAATTAAAACTTAAAATGGCAATGGCACTGGGTGGCATGGCTTGTTTGGACAAAATGGTGCGTTTCTTCTTCTTTCAACAATAAAGACTTATAGCTTCGAGACCGTACAACCAATCATATTGAAATTTTGCACTCTTACTCCGCTTGAGGAGATCTCCATTGCATTAAAAATTCAAGTCGATCAATGCAGTGGTTCTAGAGTTAGAAGCTTTTTAGGATTTTCCTTCCATTATTTATTGCGGCCAAATCATGTGACTTATCAAAACGTCTCAAGTAACATTGAGACATCCCCCCATGAGGAACATTTGTGTGAAGTTTGCTCTCGATATCTTCACAAATTATGGAGGTGATACCATTTCAAGTTTATGCTTAAAAACGTCATAACTCTGAAACCATGTGACGGATGACGTCGTGCTCGAAGGCTTTTTTGTTCGTCATGGGTATGTGAATATGCATGTCAAGTTTGGGCTCGATCCGTTCAGCCGTTGCGGGGAAAAAGGGTTTTCGTGTTTTTCACGAAAAACAATATGGCGGCCGAACCATGTGACGTACGACTTCAACATTTTTTTAATTCTCAGTTTTTTTTAACTAAGCATCTGGGAAAAAAAAATCTCATTTTCTGGGGAGAAAAATTGTGTTTGACGAATTCTAACCTCTTAACGTTAGTATTTTTAATATACTCAATAAACATGTTTTTTGTTCCCATTGCAGAGTTCTTTAGAATGAGCCATTCCTCAAATTTTTCCATTGAGCTGTGATACAGAGGGGCAAAGCTGAAGGTGTTTTACAAGATGGCGCCCATGCCACGTGACCTATGATGTCATAATTAGCATTAAAAAATTATACGAGCCTAGCCGATCATTTGATGAAAATTTCCTGTCAATCCGACCAGCGGTTGCTGAGAAACTTAATTATGAAGTTTTTGGAGGTGCAAAATAGGGCGGAAGAATGATAATAAGAAAAACTCTAGCAGTAATAATAGGTTTCTCTCCATTTCATGGAGAATAAACCTAATAATGTCCCACTTCCCCCAAGGCGTTTTCCTGCAGTGATGACGTGTGTAAATAGCTTATAGTTATCATGGCATTTTCATGGGAGCAATGGCTTCTACAGGAAGTAAAAATATTATGAACCACAAACACGTATGATTTGCTTTTTAAACAGTCGCTAATGCTCTTTATAACACTAAATGAAGAAATTTGGAGGAATCCCGACATCTGTGAAGTAAGGTTTACTTACAGAACTGAGCGAAGATCTACTGTACTCTATATAACCCACAAAAGTTGAGTTAATAACATGTCCCTTTCTGCCGCTACCGTGGCATTTTTCGTTGCGAACTTTTGCAACTCGCTCCTGCTGTTTCATACGAAACTGAAAGGGAGGAAGCCTGGGTTGTGCTCATTTACCAAGCAGCTAGATAGCGCTTGCCAATCCAGCCGTTCCTTAACGGTTTTGAATTGAGTGCTTGCTCGAATGCTTAAACCACTTGGCGATCTCTTCACAAGAAACTTGGTAAATAAACACACCCAATGTTCTTGAAACCCGACCATAGATCGACTGTAATCTATATACGTACCCCAAAGAGGAATGGCCCTTCCTGCCCCTCCCGGAGTCTGCGGGTGAACTAGTTTGCTAAACACACGTTTTAAACATCTATTTATTTCTCTATCGTTATGCTTTTAATAGCGTAGATTGGAGAAAAGGGACTTAAGAATGTGTTTTATTAGGCGTCCCAAATTATACAACAATCGACAAAGTTGAAAAACAGTTGGAACCTCGAGAGTTCATAGAACACCTTACTCCCTGCAGTCTTGAGGAAATGGATATGGGAAGACTCTTTTCAACTCTTGCGTTTCTGAGCACGTTCTATGTTAGCATTGTTTGTGACCTTTGAATAACAGGTGGGATGGCAACCATACGAAGCCGATGGGTCAAACGGAAAAGTCCAGAACTGAACCTTCTGCCAATTCTTCTCTGAGAAATTGACAATTTTGGAATGATCTTTGAGAAAAATATGCACTAAACAAAGAGATCTTTTGAACGAAGTTAGCTCTGCCGTTGCATGGCTGGGCACCGCCATTTTGTCTGAATCGCACTGATGCTCCGCCCTCAGACCGAGTGCAAATTTGATTGGTCGAGGCTGTGCACAATATTTTGGCCAAGTACAGCTAAACAGAAGGTTTTTGGAAGTGCAAACAAGGCGATTTGTGTTCTACATTGTTGAAATATATAATTCAATTTAAATAAAATAAAAGTTTTTAGGCTGTAAAAAAAAAACACAACAAATCATTTAATCGGAAGTTTACCTCCAAAACAAACCACCCTCAGCTTTTACACCACCTAATTTAGCACGTTACATTAGTTATTCGTCCATATTGTTTGTGCCCTTTATTACGGCCCTAAAAACAGTCAGTTTTCCTGTTTGGAATGACTTTCTATTTTGTTTGACTGCCAGACATGCAAACAGACGGAAGCATTTGATTTACTCCTCTTTGCATTATGTGTACAGTGTAGGAGTTCGTTCGGGAGCAGCCGGGGTCACCAACGTAGGTGGCGCCATGCTCGTTGGAAGCCCCCGAAAACGTTCGGGAGCAGCCGGGGTCACCAATGTAGGAGTTGCGGATGACGAGAAAATGAGGCCATTTTTAGGTGTTCAAAGCTCCTTTATTCCAACAGAACTCATCTCGCGAACGGAACTCATACAGCTTTTATAGTGCCAAAACCCTCTTCGGAGGGCATGGCTTCAACAACCGCGCGCACGCCACGCCCACACAATCAAAAGCCCCACTGGCCCGTGCCCGTGGATTATGTTCCAATAAGGTAACCGCTACATGCGCCCCCCCAGAATGCACTCGCACGGGCAATGTCAGTTTTTGGGGGGCCTTAACCACCCGGCCGAAACGACTGATGACCCGAGGAGGGCTGTGAGCGGCTTGGCGGTGGGCAGGCCAAACGGGGACTTACCCGACGGGGGATGGCCCCGCTGTGGGGTTGAGCCAACCGAGGGGGCTGGTCAAGGCCTCGGGGGAGGCTGCTGAGGTTCCTCAAGGGCCTCGGGGGAGGCTGCTGAGGTTCCTCACGGGCCTCCCGAGGCTGCAGAGTAGGAGTTGTAGTTGCGCGAGTTGTAGTTGTAGAGTTTTCGCAAGTTGTAGTTGTAGTATGTAGTTGCGCGAAGGTGACGAGCAGCAGTGCTGCCCGGGTCACTGCGAGCGAAGGAGACGAGCAGCAGTGCCGCCAACATCTTGTACCTGCGTCCCTTTGGAGGATCCTGGTCGCAGTGGAGGAGCCGAGCGCAGTCGCGACCCAACAATACGCCGTGTCACCCGCGGAAATGTTCCGAAGGGCGAACTGGGCCTCAGCCTGCGCGAACCAAACGGCCGCCCGTCGTTCCCAAAACTCTGGCAGTTCGATCGAAACTGCGTTTGCCATGTTCGTTTGAAGCCCCCAAATCCGTTCGGGAGCAGCCGGGGTCACCAGTGACGGAGTTCGTTCGGAAGCAGCCGGGGTCACCAATGTAGGTGTCGCCATGCTCGTTGGAAGCCCCCGAAAACGTTTGGGAGCAGCCGGGGTCACCAATGTAGGAGTTGCGGATGACGAGAAGACGAGGCCATTTTTAAGTGTTCAAAGCTCCTACAGTCACGTGAAAAAGTAAGTACACCCCATGTAAAGTTTTGCCCTTTTCAACATATTTCAACATACAGCTATTGATCTTCATTTCAACAATATTGATAGATAAAGGTGATATAATATAACAAATATCATGAAACATTTACATTTTGTAGTCCATTGTATAATTTAAATAAACATAAATGCAAATTTCGCATGTCGAAAAAGTAAGTACACCCTTGGCTCTAATAGGTGGTATTGCCCCCTTTGGCAGAAACAACCTCAAGTAGGCGTTTCTTATAACTGTCTACCAGTCTCTGACAAAGATCAAAATCAAATACTTTAGATCAAAGAAGATAAAATAGCTGTATGTTGAAATATGTTGAAAAAGTCAAAACTTTAGATTGGGTGTACTTATTTTTTCACGTGACTGTATATTCCAACAGAACCCCTCTCGCGAACGGAACTCATACAGCTTTTATAGCGCCAAAACCCTCTTCGGAGGGCGTGGCTTCAACAACCGCGCACACGTCACGCCCACACAATCAAAAGCCCCACTGGCCCGTGCCCGTGGATTATGTCCCAATAATGTAACCGCTACAACAGGATAAATAGTTTAATGTTCATAAAATGTATCGATTAGGATTAGTGTATTAGCAACAAGGTCCCTACATCTTCTCTCCCTCTCCTCCTCTGAACTCCCGCCCTTATTATTATATCTGCACCAGTTTTGACGTTTTAACGTCCTCGAGTCCTGAAACGTCATAAATCGATGCCCTCTTCGCTAATCTAACAGTTTTAAGTAAAACATTCAACAGTTACAGAACACTTACAAACAAGCCTCAAAGTTTCTTAAGGGGAATGACACTATGATATCAGCATTTACTCCTTCGATTCTTCGTCTGTATTATTACCTCTGCCACCGAAAGTGGACGGAGGTTATGTTTTCACCCCTGTCTGTCTGTTTGTTACTTGCCGGAAAAGATTCCGGCAAGTATATTGGTTGGTTTGTCTGTCTGTTTGTCTGTCTGTCTGTTTGTGTGCAGTACTACGTCTACATCGTTGCACATAGAATCGCCATACTTTACACACATATTTGTTTTGACCTGGAATAGACTGTGCCCAATTTTTAACTCTCTCAGCCCAAGGCCTCCATTATGACGTCATAATTCGATAATTCGACAAGTACAAAACTTCATCCAATCAAGATGCAATTTATTGAGCGCCATGTCGGCATAAACTGGTGGAGAAAAAAAAATATGATGACGTCATCGGTCACGTGGTTCGGCCGCCATCTTGGAAAAAACGAAAAAAATTGCACCTCTATATCTCCGAAAGTGCTGAATAGAAAAAATTGAGACATGGCTCATTGTAAAGAACTCTCCAAGGGGAATAAAATATGTTAATTATGATGTCATAGGTGCCTCCATTATGACGTCATAATTCGACAAGTACAAAACTTCATCCAATCAATGCAATTTCTTGAGCGCCATGTCGGCATAAACTGGTGGAGAAAAAATAATGATGATGTCATCGGTCACGTGATTCGGCTGCCATATTTGTCTAAAATGGCCGATAAAAAAAGTACATTCCGGCAAGTCCTGGGTCTCTGACCGATTTTTCATGCTTGTTTGTCTGTTTGTTTGTGAACAATATATCTCAAAAAGTTGTCGACGGATTCTGACGAAATTTGGCAGAGATGTAGCATATGTGACAAGGACGAAATGATTAGATTTTGGTGAAGATCCCGCTACTAGAATTTTTAAAGTGATTCTTTACAAATGGGAGATCTGGCCAAAAACGATACATAGCAGGATATCTGAAAAAGTGATGGACGCATTTGGACGAAACTTGGTGGACCGGTTGTGTGTGTGACAAGGAAGAATCGATTCAATATTGGTAAAGATCCAGATCTAGCTACTATAATTTTTTAAGTGATTCTTCACCATTGGAAGATAGGGTTAAAACTGATACATAGCAGGATATCTCAAAAAGTTGTGGACACTTTGGATGAAACTCTGTGGACAGGTTGGGTATTTGATAAGAACGAATCGATTTGATTCTGGTGAAGATCTGAACATGGATTCGGATTCGAGAATTATTTAATTTATAAGTGATTCCTCACCATTGAATGATCGGGCTAAAACCGACATATAGCACGATATCTCAGAAAGTTAATGACGGATTTTGAGGAAACATGGTGGACGAGTTGGATATGTGACAAGAACAAGCTGATTATATTTTGGTTCAGGTCCGAATCCAGATCCGGCCGATCAGTGGGATACAAAACATAAACTGTTCAGCCTGGCGAGGTATGCTCTCTACTGAGTGCTGTTCTAGTTTGGAAATGTACTTACTCTTCAGAATAAATTAAGCAACAATACGAGGCTTGTTTTGTTTTTCTGGTTCATTCAAACAGATACAAAATCTGCTTGGAGAGGAGTCTATAAATAGATATGACATAGCCAAACCCGAAGTTATTATGCAAAAATAACATGGGTGTGTGAAATGTGTGCAAATTGGCAGAAATTAACGTGTTTAATAACTTGTGTGACAAACTGATGACAACACAAGTTTATATGCGTCTTGTCACCGACCAAAATCAGACGGTCCAGGTCTTAGTTTGGGATGTTGTGCCATTCTACGACCAGAGCCACTCTATCACATCCATTACTTAAGTCTGGGCAGGATGTCGCCATCTCTGTGAAAGAACATGGCGTCAGTGATTAACCCGCCAGTTATGTGCACAATGGCACTGTTTGAGGAATGCAGAGCAATGGTTTATTGGACCTTTTACCACTGGTATGAAACCTATTTTGAACTTCCTGGGTCAGCATTTGATGGTTCATTGATCTTTGCTGGTCATTCCAGAGAGAATCATGCTCTTGAAAAGCAATTCCTTATTGCAAGGGTGACAAGATATGTATCATGAGGTGTGATGTGAACCAGGTACGTCTGGTGCCTTGTCGGTGCCATAGAAATAACTGATGAACATTGTACTGGGAAGCATTCCCCCTTCAACACAAAGAAACTCATTTTGGTGCAATGACTGCCATTCTTAAACCCTTAGATCACATGGGTGCTTAATTTATAGAGTGTAATCATGGGTCGTGTGCAGGCATGTCTTGAGATTATTTGGGACAAGTGAATTCCACACCAAGAATCAGTCTTATCCAAAGGCTGTTTGGAAACGACAGTATGTGAGAAGCAATGAAACCGTAGATCAGTCGTAAATTGTTGCCCCTTGCAAGATGCCAACGAAACAACTAATGTACTGTACAAAAATATGCATTTGCCATCGTCCTATTGAATGAATAATGAAGCTACCTTGCCATATTTCTTTATTTGAAATGAAAGAAAGATGACTATTTAGAGGAGTGAGGCTCATGGAAGAAAGAGCAAGGTATAACTGACTGACCGATGAGATCAAGAAAACAAGGGGGGGGAGGAAACTGAAACAAGGGTTGAATTAGGAAAGGGGGAAAGGTAATAAAGATCATGGGACATAATTGGGAATGACAAGAGGTGGTGATGCACTGCTTACTTGACGAGTGACAGAAGAGTCCATAAAGCAAGAAATTAGACTTGAAGTGTGCAGTCAGATGATGTTGGAAGTTTAAACAGGAGGGAGTGAATGGCAGAATGCACATGCATCCTGAAGTAGACAGGAAGGGTCGACAGAGAGAGACAGAGACAGAAAGAGAGATAGAGAGAAATATTGGAGAATAAGAAAAGAAGAGTAGAACACCTATGGTGATGTGATGAAACTATGGCCCAATTGAAAGTTAGTTCATACCACAATCACAGCATCAATGTTTCATTACATTTCCACGTGCATGGTCAGTGCGAGAAGCATGACCACGTCCTCCGCAAACGCTACAATGATAGATTGGTGACACATTCCAGAGGCAGGTCATTGTATAAACTATTTATACCAAGAGCTGTCACAGCACCACCCAAACCGCCATCTTCATGTACAAGCTGTCGCTCCACATTCAAACTCTGATCAACTTAACTGCTCTTTTCCCAGGTAGTTGCAGCATTTCACCTGAACAAATACACCCTTTTATGTTGATGTACCATACTCTTTACAGAGTATCGGGTGCTGCCGAAATAGAATCCTGGCAAGGGTTATACTTGGTAGTTTGCCAGTGTTCACAGGATTTATCCATACTCAATCCTTTTTAATGTTGAGCATCAAGCAACAAAGCAGCACATACCACTTACCTCTGCCACCAAAGGTGGATGGAGGCTTCACGTTTGTTTATGTCTGCCTGTTTGTGAACAAAATATCTCAAAAGCTTGTGGACGGATTCAGACGAAATTTGGCAGAGACGTAGCGTGTGCGACCAGGACAAAATGATGATTCCTGATCCGGCTTGTATATTTTTTTTTTAAAGTGATTCTTCACCATTGAGTGATAGGGCCAAAAACAATATATAGCAGGATATCTCAAAAAGTTGGGCACAAATTTGGATGAAACTTGGAGGTTGGGTGTGTCACAAGGACTAATCGATTCGATGAAGATCTGAATATGGATTCAGATACGAGAAATATTTTAAGCGCTTCTTCACCATTGAGAGATCGGGCGAAAAGCGACGCAACGTATTTTAAAAAGTTATGGATGAGTTATGACAAAACATGGACGAGTTGGTTAGGCGACAAAAACAAGCCGATTAGATTTTGGTTCAGGTCCGAATCCAGATGCGCCAGTGGATACAAAACAAACTTCAGCCTGGCAGAGGTATGAGCTCAACTGAGTGCTGTTCTAGTTAATTCTTTGGTAGGACTCGCCTGAGGTTTGAAGCACCTCGCAGACTCTCGAACCATCACAGCAGAGTCTGATCAAGTACACCCTTCGTGTCTACAAGTTCAGTACTCAGCTTTTGTGGGAGAGGATGGTTCAAGCCTTGTGATAAATCATCACATTGGAACAACTTTAATATTGAAGTGGGTAAAAGGAACAATAGAGGCAAACAATACCAAAACATGCACTTTATTTTGGGGAAGTGGAAAAAATTCCATGGCATCGAGCCACTGTGCAATTTATACATAGCTATACAATACTATACAAAGCAGCACAAAAAAAAGTATGGCACCAGCAATTGCCACCCTGCTTATAAGCCTTGTGCCCAATACCAAACATCTAAAATTCCCTTGCCGTCCTTTCCACAAAAAAAATGTGGACATGAGATTTTGGGAAAAGCAGGGATCAGGGTTGTGTTTCATTGCTTAGAATTAACCGGTTCTCCACCCCATCCCTCCCCCCAACCTTTCAAGAGATTCGGCACATGTGGTTCATTTCAACGAGACAGCAATAGTTTCCAAGCCAAGAGCCTCAGCGATGGCAAAAACTACCAACAGCAATGCACGACTGGCACAAACGGAATGTAAACTTGCAACGCATTTTGACCATTTGCAGACCCGGCTGTGCCCCCTGGCGGAAACAAAAGCGTGTTGTAGACCCACACGGCGGATCTCGTGCCACGGGCAATTTGGGCACCATGAAGCTTGCGCACTAGCAATCTAGAAACCCGCAGACATCGCAAATCAAAAAAAAAGCCAGGACAGTGAGAAATTTTGCGACATACCTATTGATGTTCAAGGAAATGATTGAGGGTTGAAGTCCCTTAAAGGGCAAAAAAAAAAAAAAAAAAAAAAAAAAAAAAAACCGAGCACGACTCAAACATCAATTTATGATACAAAAAAAGGCTCCGCTGTGTGGAGAAGGTTTAGTTGATGTCGAAAAATGTTTTCCACCCAGAATAGTCCTCTTGACAATATCCTGTCGGTATCAAGATGGCAAGTATTGACGGACTTTTTCCCGAGTAGGAGGAGAAAGACGATCTGGGAACCGGATGTCGAAATTCACGACGATGTCACCGCGTTGTGTCGGGTGCTTTGGATGGGGCAGTCCCTTTCCATGAACCCTGCGGGTCGTGTTTGGTTTTATGACGTCTGTGAAGCCCATGGACACATCTTTGTGCTCCAGCGTCGGAACGCTGATGGAACAGCCACAGAGTGCCTGCAGGAGGGGAAGAGAACAGACCATAATCAACGTTACCAAACTGGCAAGATTCCCGACCTGGAAAATTGGTTTATTTCAGAGATTCATCCAAACACCCAACTAAAGAACCTAAGCCCGGGTTGTAATTTGACTTCCGTTGCAAGGAATTTTGATGTAGGAGGCCATTAGTCCCATCAAACCTGCACTATGGTTGCCAACCAACAGCTGTTTGTCCATGCCCTTTCCTTTTGAAATGCTGAGCAACAAGCAAGGAAGCAGCACGTACCATTTTCAAAGTCTTTGGTATGACTGCCTGGGTCAGATTCTAACTGCTGACCACCCAGATTCAAAGCGAACACTATAACCACCACCAGATGCCAGAGTCTGGAAAACCAGATGGAGGTTCCAAAAGACTACTACTACTACTAGGTGTAGTGACTCGCCTTTGGGTTGACCCTTTTGCGCTTTGTTCCCTTAGGCCAGAGGGAATGTGAGATTGAGACAGGAATTTTGGGCCATAGTGCTAGCGATTGCTCACCTACTCTTCATGAAGGACACTGTGGGATATTCAAAGGCCACCAACTAACGCTAGCGGATGGGACAACCCAGTTTAGCATTGAATAGGGGGACAGCGCACACTACCGATTAATCATCCTGCCTGCAAAACACCAGGATTACAATTTAGAGCTGGGTTGGGGTTCAAACCCAGTCTAGACAGCTTAGAGGTGAGTGTCCGTACATGTAGGCCATACTATCGGCCAAAAGAAAAAACTACATTTATCCCAAATGGAAAGACCGATACGAGTCCAGTTGAACGTGCACCGTTGAATTTAAACAAAATATCTACACAGGAAAACCAGGACCCACCTCACGGAGGCTTATCTTCGCTGTGTAGATCAGGTTTGCTCCATCTCGCTTGAACTGTGGATGCGGCTTGTCCTTGAGGACAAATACAACGTCTGCAGGGACGTTGTTCCCAGTCTCATCGCCTTCTTTGGGGAAGGTTATCTTGGTACCTTCTTTCCAGCCTTTCTTAATGTCCACAGTTAAGATCTTCTCTTCATTTCGAATTGAGCGTCCATCCGGGTTCAACCTCTTACGAGAAATCTTCATCTTTTTGCTTGAACCAATGAGGATTTCCTCTAGTGACACCTTGAGGTCATGAACGACAGGTGGATCTTGCCGTTGTCTTCTCATCCCACCACCGCTCATCCCAAGGCCTCCGATGTTCATGCCCATGTTCATCCCACGGCCCATCGGGCCCAAGCCAAAAGCACTAAAGGGCTCATCACCATCAATGTCCATGGCTTCTGGGCCACCTTGCGATTGCCTGAAGAATACCTCAAAGGGATCAACACCCCCAAAAAAGGAGGCAAATGTAGCATGTGGATCGCCATGGAAGGTGAAGGTTGTTGCACCAGGGCCAGCATTTCCACCTGCACCACCTTTCAGGCCTGAAGAAGACAATCATTACATGTAAGAGTTCAAAACAAAACTTCAACTGTCACCAATTCAGCAATTTCAAGCCAAGCAGCACAGGCCAGAGCTACAGTAGTTCAACATCACCATCGAGTGCGTTCAAATGCAACAAGCAAACAGTGCATCAACTACAGGTGAGACGAAAAGGCACCAATCAAGCAGGTTCACACCTGCAGGACCACATGCTAAAAATGGAGCCTACTTTTGAGATAGCCTGCAGTGTAGTGTCGGCCAGATCTCCAAACCATCCACACATGTACTTGAAGCATATTCACATTACAACCAGTCAAGACAATGTACCTCCGAAACAGATGTAAACACATCAACGCAAAAAAAAAAATACAACCTCAGCATACGATCTCCACAATACATCTTGGGGAAAAATGCCAGGGGCATAGAAAAGGCCCCTTTATATGGTACGTGTCATGTGGCAAAGTATAGAAAAGAATGGACATTCCATAGCTTGGAGAAAATGCCAAACTATAGAAAAGTAGGACATTTAAAAAAAAAAAAAAAAAATCTCGTGTGCATGCTGGACTACCCGAGTGTTCTTAGGAGGAACGAAGTAATGCTCTAGAAAAGTTCATATAAAGGGCACCAATTTGATTCATGCAGCTACATGAAGAAGTAAATATATGTTATTTGCCAGATGTGGGGCACCCCTTTGTATTAACTTTTCTCGAGCATTACTTGGTTCCTCCTAAGAACAATAGTAGTCCAGCACGCACACGAGATTTTTTTTTTAATGTCCCTTCTTTTCTAGTTTGGCACATGGCACATACCATATAAAGGGGCCTATTATATTCTTATATAAAATATAAAGCGGTGTTATATGAAGGGGCCTATATAAATGATATTCTATGCCCCTGGAATTTTTCCGTATATATATATATATATATATATATATATATATATATATATATATATATATATATATATACACATATATACAGTGAAACCTTGACTTACGAGTGCACCAACTTACGAGTTTTCCGAGATATGAGCCGTCGCTCGGGCGGTTTATTGCTTTGAGATGCGAGCCGAGATCTGAGTTACGAGCTTACGCCACCCGCCACCAAGTGGGTTCCGGTCACGTGGTTATCTTGCCGTGCAAGCATCTCTGCCGTATATCGCTGCTGCTTTGTTTTCGCATTTTGGTTATTTTGGAGCTTACGCCACCCGCCACCAGGTGGGTTCCGGTCACGTGGTTATCTTGCCGTGCAAGCATCTCTGCCGTATATCGCTGCTGCTTTGTTTTCGCATTTTGGTTATTTTGGAGCTTACGCCACCCGCCACCAGGTGGGTTCAGGTCACGTGGTTATCTTGCCGTGCAAGCATCTCTGCCGTATATAGCTGCTGCTTTGTTTTCGCATTTTGGTTATTTTGGAAAATTTCTTAGTTTTAACCATGGGTCCTAAGAAATTGAGTGCCAAGGGCAGTACTGAGAAGAAGAAGAGGATGATGTGCTTGGAAATAAACACGCAATCGTCGAAAAACATGAGCGAGGTGTGCGTGTTGTCGACTTGGTGAGGCAGTACGATCGTAGTACTTCTACGATATGTACGATTTTGAAGCAGAAGGAGTCGATAAAGGCTATAACGCCAGCCAAGGGCGTTACGATTATTTCAAAGCTCCGGACCTCTATCCATGAAGAGATGGAGAAGTTGTTGTTTGTGTGGTTGACGGAGAAGCAGCTCGCAGGAGATACCGTGACCGAGAACATCATGTGTGAGAAGGCCCGAGACATTTACGGGGATTTGGTGCAGCAGGCAGCGGGAACATCAACGGACAAGGCATCGGAAGTCATTCAAAGCCAGTCGGGGATGGTTTGATAATTTTAAGAAGAGGACCGGCATTCACTCCGTCGTCAGGCATGGTGAGGCAGCAAGCTCGGATGTGAAGGCAGCTGAAGATTTTATTATAACTTTTGCCGAACTGATAGAAGCCGAAGGATACATCCCCCAGCAAATCTTCAACTGTGACGAGACAGGGCTCTTCTGGAAAAAGATGCCGAGGACGACGTATATAACGGCAGAGGAGAAGAGCATGCCAGGCCACAACTTGTTCAGAGTGCCGGTTCAGATAGCTCGCCTTCTCTTTGTGGAAAACACGGTGAGATCCTTAACATCCAACAACTAATGGGACGCAAACGGGGCGCCCAGTTTAGCGGTACACACATTGATGAATCACCTGCCTGTGAAACACCGACATGACAGGTTATAGCTGGGTCGGGATTCAAACCCAGGCTGGACAGTTTAGAGTCAAGTGTGCGTACCTCCAGTCCAGGCCATCCTGCCAACTTGTATGCTGCATACAGGTGAAATATAAAGCGCGAGATATTTTTATATATACTGTATATTTCAAAAAAAATTGGTGTGGTTTTTGCGGGCTGGAACGGATTAATAGCATTTCAATGCATTTTAATGGGGAAATTTAATTTGAGAAACGAGCAAATTGAGTTACGAGCTCGGTCACAGAACGAATTAAACTCGTAAGTCAAGGTTTCACTGTATATATATATATATATATATATATATATATATATATATATATATATATATATATATATATATATATATATATATATATATTTAATTTTAAAGCAAAAACTATACCACCAAGGTGGAATTTGTTTTGAAAGCCATTAACTAGACCTATTGGCTGTTGTACATTCCAAGTTTCAGCTAGTTTCAATGTATAACCTTTCAGATATGAGCGCCAACACATTTTGGGCGGACAGATGGACTGAGACAATGTGATTGAGGGTTTTCTTAATAAAACTCAAAATGAGGAAATTGACGTTGCTGAAATTTGGAACATATAACCGACGTACAAAGCATTTACTTCTGAAATTTGTGGATATCTGGATATCTTATAGTTATGGATGGAGCCTGGTGTTGGCTTAGAGGTTAGGGTGCCGGCTTGGAATCCTCGGATCCTGGGTTCGAATCCCGGTCGATCGCTGAATTAACACCAGGGGGTGTTATTAACACTCAGCCTGTCATCCTTCCGAGGTCGGCACATTGAGTACCAATACACTGGTAAATCCCTGTGTCGCAAGAGGCGACTAACAACAGGGTTGGCGGCAGGAAGTGCATCCGGCTGTAAAACATTGCTTCAAAAAAAAAGAAAAAAAAAAGGCCAACCCCTGCTCTGCGGGGGGAAATGGTCTCTAAAGGTGGTTATGTTAAAGCTGCATAGAGAGAAACCGTCCCATATAAAGGGAGGAGCGCTTTGCGTCTCCCTTGATATTAATCGATTACTCCTGGGAAAATAACCCAGGCGGTGTACACGTACAAGACCCGATCGAGGCCGAAAGGCCAATTATCTGGATTTATCTGGGGTCAATTATATTATTTATCCAAACATAGCCCTCAACCTTCCTCTGGATAAAGGAGGCCATGCAAAGTTTAGTTGCATTGGTTCCTGCAGGATCTGAATGCATAAACGACCAAACAAAACCAAACTTTCTTCCTTATATAGGCCTCCATATATGATTATACTGTTGATGTGTTTAACAAGAAAGTTTGATGGAGGGCCTTTGGCCTGTCAAGCCTGCGCTGCACCAACATCTGATTAATAAATCCGTCAAGCCGACGCAAACTTAATTTCAATGCGGGGATAAAGGGATGAGAAAAGTGAGGCAGGCTCAGGGATATCACCAGGGTGTTAAATATAAATATAAGGGTAATATACCCCAGGGCACTCATCTGGTAGAATAAGGCAGGATAATACATGGACTAAACGTATTTTAAACAGTATTTTAAACCAATTTCAATGGTTGCTGGGAGACAGAGCAGCATGGAGAATCATGCAATCATGCAATCATGCAATCATAATTATCATTAAAAAAAATAAATTCTGGGGGGTTCAAAACTTGGCTAGAATATACAACACGGACCACACTATCACTTGCCGAGACCCTCACAGACATCACACTCAACACATGTCCACAATCGCCGATCCATACTCAAGTTAACCTACAAGTCCTGCCAATATCACCATTCCGTCCGTCTATCTATCTATCTCCAATGCTTTGAGGTACCCATCCAATTCCAATTCGAACTTATCTACAGGTGATGTTTAATACAAAGCGCTCTAATTACTGTCTAAACCAGGTAATTAGACAGGTAGATGCAATGGTATGCAACGATGTGGACAGTGACCAATAAGTCCATTGTGTGCCCGTGAAAGTTGCTGTTATTGGCCGATATCTCGTTGGTGGGTTTCAGGAGGTAGAAATGAGATCGACCAGGGCTGAAAATTTGTCTCTCCAGTGTATGTCTATGTCTTTGTATGTCTATGTCTTTGTATGTCTATGTCTTTGTATGTCTATGTCTTTGTATGTCTATGTCTTTGTATGTCTATGTATTTGTATGTCTATGTCTTTGTATGTCTATGTCTTTGTATGTCTATGTCTTTGTATGTCTATGTCTTTGTATGTCTATGTCTTTGTATGTCTATGTCTTTGTATGTCTATGTCTTTGTATGTCTATGTCTTTGTATGTCTATGTCTTTGTATGTCTATGTCTTTGTATGTCTATGTCTTTGTATGTCTATGTCTTTGTATGTCTATGTCTTTGTATGTCTATGTCTTTGTATGTCTATGTCTTTGTATGTCTATGTCTTTGTATGTCTATGTCTTTGTATGTCTATGTCTTTGTATGTCTATGTCTTTGTATGCCTATGTCTTTGTATGCCTATGTCTTTGTATGCCTATGTCTTTGTATGTCTATGTCTTTGTATGTCTATGTCTTTGTATGTCTATGTCTTTGTATGTCTATGTCTTTGTATGTCTATGTCTTTGTATGTCTATGTCTTTGTATGTCTATGTCTTTGTATGTCTATGTCTTTGAATGTCTATGTCTTTGTATGTCTATGTCTTTGTATGTCTATGTCTTTGTATGTCTATGTCTTTGTATGTCTATGTCTTTGTATGTCTATGTCTTTGTATGTCTATGTCTTTGTATGTCTATGTCTTTGTATGTCTATGTCTTTGTATGTCTATGTCTTTGTATGTCTATGTCTTTGTATGTCTATGTCTTTGTATGTCTATGTCTTTGTATGTCTATGTCTTTGTATGTCTATGTCTTTGTATGTCTATGTCTTTGTATGTCTATGTCTTTGTATGTCTATGTCTTTGTATGTCTATGTCTTTGTATGTCTATGTCTTTGTATGTCTATGTCTTTGTATGTCTATGTCTTTGTATGTCTATGTCTTTGTATGTCTATGTCTTTGTATGTCTATGTCTTTGTATGTCTATGTCTTTGTATGTCTGTCTTTGTATGTCTATGTCTTTGTATGTCTATGTCTTTGTATGTCTATGTCTTTGTATGTCTATGTCTTTGTATGTCTATGTCTTTGTATGTCTATGTCTTTGTATGTCTATGTCTTTGTATGTCTATGTCTTTGTATGTCTATGTCTTTGTATGTCTATGTCTTTGTATGTCTATGTCTTTGTATGTCTATGTCTTTGTATGTCTATGTCTTTGTATGTCTATGTCTTTGTATGTCTATGTCTTTGTATGTCTATGTCTTTGTATGTCTATGTCTTTGTATGTCTATGTCTTTGTATGTCTATGTCTTTGTATGTCTATGTCTTTGTATGTCTATGTCTTTGTATGTCTATGTCTTTGTATGTCTATGTCTTTGTATGTCTATGTCTTTGTATGTCTATGTCTTTGTATGTCTATGTCTTTGTATGTCTATGTCTTTGTATGTCTATGTCTTTGTATGTCTATGTCTTTGTATGTCTATGTCTTTGTATGTCTATGTCTTTGTATGTCTATGTCTTTGTATGTCTATGTCTTTGTATGTCTATGTCTTTGTATGTCTGTCTATGTATGTCTGTCTTTGTATGTCTATGTCTTTGTATGTCTATGTCTTTGTATGTCTATGTCTTTGTATGTCTATGTCTTTGTATGTCTGTCTATGTATGTCTGTCTTTGTATGTCTATGTCTTTGTATGTCTATGTCTTTGTATGTCTATGTCTTTGTATGTCTATGTCTTTGTATGTCTGTCTATGTATGTCTGTCTTTGTATGTCTATGTCTTTGTATGTCTATGTCTTTGTATGTCTATGTCTTTGTATGTCTATGTCTTTGTATGTCTTTGTCTTTTGCTGTCTTTGTCTTTTGCTGTCTATGTCTTTGGCTGTCTATGTCTTTCTCTCTTTGGCTGTCTATGTCTTTCTCTCTTTGGCTGTCTATGTCTTTCTCTCTTTGGCTGTCTATGTCTTTCTCTCTTTGGCTGTCTATGTCTTTCTCTCTTTGGCTGTCTATGTCTTTCTCTCTTTGGCTGTCTATGTCTTTCTCTCTTTGGCTGTCTATGTCTTTCTCTCTTTGGCTGTCTATGTCTTTCTCTCTTTGGCTGTCTATGTCTTTCTCTCTTTGGCTGTCTATGTCTTTCTCTCTTTGGCTGTCTATGTCTTTCTCTCTTTGGCTGTCTATGTCTTTCTCTCTTTGGCTGTCTATGTCTTTCTCTCTTTGGCTGTCTATGTCTTTCTCTCTTTGGCTGTCTATGTCTTTCTCTCTTTGGCTGTCTATGTCTTTCTCTCTTTGGCTGTCTATGTCTTTCTCTCTTTGGCTGTCTATGTCTTTCTCTCTTTGGCTGTCTATGTCTTTCTCTCTTTGGCTGTCTATGTCTTTCTCTCTTTGGCTGTCTATGTCTTTCTCTCTTTGGCTGTCTATGTCTTTCTCTCTTTGGCTGTCTATGTCTTTCTCTCTTTGGCTGTCTATGTCTTTCTCTCTTTGGCTGTCTATGTCTTTCTCTCTTTGGCTGTCTATGTCTTTCTCTCTTTGGCTGTCTATGTCTTTCTCTCTTTGGCTGTCTATGTCTTTCTCTCTTTGGCTGTCTATGTCTTTCTCTCTTTGGCTGTCTATGTCTTTCTCTCTTTGGCTGTCTATGTCTTTCTCTCTTTGGCTGTCTATGTCTTTCTCTCTTTGGCTGTCTATGTCTTTCTCTCTTTGGCTGTCTATGTCTTTCTCTCTTTGGCTGTCTATGTCTTTCTCTCTTTGGCTGTCTATGTCTTTCTCTCTTTGGCTGTCTATGTCTTTCTCTCTTTGGCTGTCTTTGTCTTTCTCTCTTTGGCTGTCTATGTCTTTCTCTCTTTGGCTGTCTATGTCTTTCTCTCTTTGGCTGTCTATGTCTTTCTCTCTTGGCCTCGGGATATACACGGGGCTCGCAGCCCCGAGCAGGTCAGTGCTACAGTTTGAGCTTTACAATAATTTGGCTGTCCATGTCTTTCTCTCTTTGGCTGTCCATGTCTTTCTCTCTTTGGCTGTCCATGTCTTTCTCTCTTTGGCTGTCCATGTCTTTCTCTCTTTGGCTGTCCATGTCTTTCTCTCTTTGGCTGTCCATGTCTTTCTCTCTTTGGCTGTCCATGTCTTTCTCTCTTTGGCTGTCCATGTCTTTCTCTCTTTGGCTGTCCATGTCTTTCGCTCTTTGGCTGTCCATGTCTTTCGCTCTTTGGCTGTCCATGTCTTTCGCTCTTTGGCTGTCCATGTCTTTCGCTCTTTGGCTGTCCATGTCTTTCGCTCTTTGGCTGTCCATGTCTTTCGCTCTTTGGCTGTCCATGTCTTTCGCTCTTTGGCTGTCCATGTCTTTCGCTCTTTGGCTGTCCATGTCTTTCGCTCTTTGGCTGTCCATGTCTTTCGCTCTTTGGCTGTCCATGTCTTTCGCTCTTTGGCTGTCCATGTCTTTCGCTCTTTGGCTGTCCATGTCTTTCGCTCTTTGGCTGTCCATGTCTTTCGCTCTTTGGCTGTCCATGTCTTTCGCTCTTTGGCTGTCCATGTCTTTCGCTCTTTGGCTGTCCATGTCTTTCGCTCTTTGGCTGTCCATGTCTTTCGCTCTTTGGCTGTCCATGTCTTTCGCTCTTTGGCTGTCCATGTCTTTCGCTCTTTGGCTGTCCATGTCTTTCGCTCTTTGGCTGTCCATGTCTTTCGCTCTTTGGCTGTCCATGTCTTTCGCTCTTTGGCTGTCCATGTCTTTCGCTCTTTGGCTGTCCATGTCTTTCGCTCTTTGGCTGTCCATGTCTTTCGCTCTTTGGCTGTCCATGTCTTTCGCTCTTTGGCTGTCCATGTCTTTCGCTCTTTGGCTGTCCATGTCTTTCGCTCTTTGGCTGTCCATGTCTTTCGCTCTTTGGCTGTCCATGTCTTTCGCTCTTTGGCTGTCCATGTCTTTCGCTCTTTGGCTGTCCATGTCTTTCGCTCTTTGGCTGTCCATGTCTTTCGCTCTTTGGCTGTCCATGTCTTTCGCTCTTTGGCTGTCCATGTCTTTCGCTCTTTGGCTGTCCATGTCTTTCGCTCTTTGGCTGTCCATGTCTTTCGCTCTTTGGCTGTCCATGTCTTTCGCTCTTTGGCTGTCCATGTCTTTCGCTCTTTGGCTGTCCATGTCTTTCGCTCTTTGGCTGTCCATGTCTTTCGCTCTTTGGCTGTCCATGTCTTTCGCTCTTTGGCTGTCCATGTCTTTCGCTCTTTGGCTGTCCATGTCTTTCGCTCTTTGGCTGTCCATGTCTTTCGCTCTTTGGCTGTCCATGTCTTTCGCTCTTTGGCTGTCCATGTCTTTCGCTCTTTGGCTGTCCATGTCTTTCGCTCTTTGGCTGTCCATGTCTTTCGCTCTTTGGCTGTCCATGTCTTTCGCTCTTTGGCTGTCCATGTCTTTCGCTCTTTGGCTGTCCATGTCTTTCGCTCTTTGGCTGTCCATGTCTTTCGCTCTTTGGCTGTCCATGTCTTTCGCTCTTTGGCTGTCCATGTCTTTCGCTCTTTGGCTGTCCATGTCTTTCGCTCTTTGGCTGTCCATGTCTTTCGCTCTTTGGCTGTCCATGTCTTTCGCTCTTTGGCTGTCCATGTCTTTCGCTCTTTGGCTGTCCATGTCTTTCGCTCTTTGGCTGTCCATGTCTTTCGCTCTTTGGCTGTCCATGTCTTTCGCTCTTTGGCTGTCCATGTCTTTCGCTCTTTGGCTGTCCATGTCTTTCGCTCTTTGGCTGTCCATGTCTTTCGCTCTTTGGCTGTCCATGTCTTTCGCTCTTTGGCTGTCCATGTCTTTCGCTCTTTGGCTGTCCATGTCTTTCGCTCTTTGGCTGTCCATGTCTTTCGCTCTTTGGCTGTCCATGTCTTTCGCTCTTTGGCTGTCCATGTCTTTCGCTCTTTGGCTGTCCATGTCTTTCGCTCTTTGGCTGTCCATGTCTTTCGCTCTTTGGCTGTCCATGTCTTTCGCTCTTTGGCTGTCCATGTCTTTCGCTCTTTGGCTGTCCATGTCTTTCGCTCTTTGGCTGTCCATGTCTTTCGCTCTTTGGCTGTCCATGTCTTTCGCTCTTTGGCTGTCCATGTCTTTCGCTCTTTGGCTGTCCATGTCTTTCGCTCTTTGGCTGTCCATGTCTTTCGCTCTTTGGCTGTCCATGTCTTTCGCTCTTTGGCTGTCCATGTGTTTCGCTCTTTGGCTGTCCATGTGTTTCGCTCTTTGGCTGTCCATGTGTTTCGCTCTTTGGCTGTCTATGTGTTTCGCTCTTTGGCTGTCTATGTGTTTCGCTCTTTGGCTGTCTATGTGTTTCGCTCTTTGGCTGTCTATGTGTTTCGCTCTTTGGCTGTCTATGTGTTTCGCTCTTTGGCTGTCTATGTGTTTCGCTCTTTGGCTGTCTATGTGTTTCGCTCTTTGGCTGTCTCTGTCTTTCGCTCTTTGGCTGTCTATGTCTTTCGCTCTTTGGCTGTCTATGTCTTTCGCTCTTTGGCTGTCTATGTCTTTCGCTCTTTGGCTGTCTATGTCTTTCGCTCTTTGGCTGTCTATGTCTTTCGCTCTTTGGCTGTCTATGTCTTTCGCTCTTTGGCTGTCTATGTCTTTCGCTCTTTGGCTGTCTATGTCTTTCGCTCTTTGGCTGTCTATGTCTTTCGCTCTTTGGCTGTCTATGTCTTTCGCTCTTTGGCTGTCTATGTCTTTCGCTCTTTGGCTGTCTATGTCTTTCGCTCTTTGGCTGTCTATGTCTTTCGCTCTTTGGCTGTCTATGTCTTTCGCTCTTTGGCTGTCTATGTCTTTCGCTCTTTGGCTGTCTATGTCTTTCGCTTTTTGGCTGTCTATGTCTTTCGCTCTTTGGCTGTCTATGTCTTTCGCTCTTTGGCTGTCTAAGGCTTTCGCTCTTTGGCTGTCTAAGGCTTTCGCTCTTAGGCTGTCTAAGGCTTTCGCTCTTTGGCTGTCTAAGGCTTTCGCTCTTTGGCTGTCTAAGGCTTTCGCTCTTTGGCTGTCTAAGGCTTTCGCTCTTTGGCTGTCTAAGGCTTTCGCTCTTTGGCTGTCTAAGGCTTTCGCTCTTTGGCTGTCTAAGGCTTTCGCTCTTTGGCTGTCTAAGGCTTTCGCTCTTTGGCTGTCTAAGGCTTTCGCTCTTTGGCTGTCCAAGGCTTTCGCTCTTTGGCTGTCCAAGGCTTTCGCTCTTTGGCTGTCCAAGGCTTTCGCTCTTTGGCTGTCTATGTCTTTCGCTCTTTGGCCGTCTATGTCTTTCTCTCTTTGGCCGTCCAAGGCTTTCGCTCTTTGGCTGTCCAAGGCTTTCGTTCTTTGGCTGTCTAAGGCTTTTGCTCTTTGGCTGTCTAAGGCTTTCGCTCTTTGGCTGTCCATGTCTTTCGCTCTTTGGCTGTCCATGTCTTTCTCTCTTTGGCTGTCCATGTCTTTCTCTCTTTGGCTGTCCATGTCTTTCTCTCTTTGGCTGTCCATGTCTCTCTCTTTGGCTGTCCATGTCTTTCGCTCTTTGGCCGTCTAAGGCTTTCGCTCTTTGGCCGTCTATGTCTTTCGCTCTTTGGCCGTCTATGTCTTTCGCTCTTTGGCCGTCTATGTCTTTCGCTCTTTGGCCGTCTATGTCTTTCGCTCTTTGGCCGTCTATGTCTTTCGCTCTTTGGCCGTCTATGTCTTTCGCTCTTTGGCCGTCTATGTCTTTCGCTCTTTGGCCGTCTATGTCTTTCGCTCTTTGGCCGTCTATGTCTTTCGCTCTTTGGCCATCTATGTCTTTCGCTCTTTGGCCGTCTGTCTTTCGCTCATTGGCTGTCGATGTCTTTCGCTCTTTGGCTGTCTATGTCTTTCTCTCTTTGGCTGTCCATGTCTTTCTCTCTTTGGCTGTCCATGTCTTTCGCTCTTTGGCCGTCCATGTCTTTCTCTCTTTGGCCGTCCATGTCTTTCGCTCTTTGGCCTCGGGATATACACGGGGCTCGCAGCCCCGAGCAGGTCAGTGCTACAGTTTGAGCTTTACAATAATTTGGCTGTCCATGTCTTTCTCTCTTTGGCTGTCTATGTCTTTCTCTCTTTGGCTGTCTATGTCCTTTTTCTCTTTGGCTGTCTATGTCCTTTTTCTCTTTGGCTGTCCATGTCTTTCTCTCTTTGGCTGTCCATGTCTTTCTCTCTTTGGCTGTCCATGTCTTTCTCTCTTTGGCTGTCCATGTCTTTCTCTCTTTGGCTGTCCATGTCTCTCTCTTTGGCTGTCCATGTCTTTCTCTCTTTGGCTGTCTATGTCTTTCTCTCTTTGGCTGTCTATGTCTTTCTCTCTTTGGCTGTCTATGTCTTTCTCTCTTTGGCTGTCTATGTCTTTCTCTCTTTGGCCGTCTATGTCTTTCTCTCTTTGGCCGTCCATGTCTTTCTCTCTTTGGCCGTCCATGTCTTTCGCTCTTTGGCCGTCCATGTCTTTCGCTCTTTGGCCGTCCATGTCTTTCGCTCTTTGGCCGTCCATGTCTTTCGCTCTTTGGCCGTCCATGTCTTTCGCACTTTGGCCGTCCATGTCTTTCGCACTTTGGCCGTCCATGTCTTTGGCTGTCTATGTCTTTCGCTCTTTGGCTGTCTATGTCTTTCGCTCTTTGGCTGTCTATGTCTTTCGCTCTTTGGCTGTCTATGTCTTTCGCTCTTTGGCTGTCTATGTCTTTCGCTCTTTGGCTGTCTATGCCTTTCGGTCTTTGGCTGTCTACGTCTTTCGCTCTTTGGCTGTCTATGTCTTTCGCTCTTTGGCTGTCTATGTCTTTCGCTCTTTGGCTGTCTATGTCTTTCGCTCTTTGGCTGTCTATGTCTTTCGCTCTTTGGCTGTCTATGTCTTTCGCTCTTTGGCTGTCTATGTCTTTCGCTCTTTGGCTGTCTATGTCTTTCGCTCTTTGGCTGTCTATGTCTTTCGCTCTTTGGCTGTCTATGTCTTTCGCTCTTTGGCTGTCTATGTCTTTCGCTCTTTGGCTGTCTATGTCTTTCGCTCTTTGGCTGTCTATGTCTTTCGCTCTTTGGCTGTCTATGTCTTTCGCTCTTTGGCTGTCTATGTCTTTCGCTCTTTGGCTGTCTATGTCTTTCGCTCTTTGGCTGTCTATGTCTTTCGCTCTTTGGCTGTCTATGTCTTTCGCTCTTTGGCTGTCTATGTCTTTCGCTCTTTGGCTGTCTATGTCTTTCGCTCTTTGGCTGTCTATGTCTTTCGCTCTTTGGCTGTCTATGTCTTTCGCTCTTTGGCTGTCTATGTCTTTCGCTCTTTGGCTGTCTCTGTCTTTCGCTCTTTGGCTGTCTGTCTTTCGCTCTTTGGCTGTCTATGGCTTTCGCTCTTTGGCTGTCTTTGGCTTTCGCTCTTTGGCTGTCTATGGCTTTCGCTCTTTGGCTGTCTAAGGCTTTCGCTCTTTGGCTGTCTAAGGCTTTCGCGCTTTGGCTGTCTAAGGCTTTCGCTCTTTGGCCGTCCAAGTCTTTCTCTCTTTGGCTGTCTATGTCTTTCGCTCTTTGGCTGTCTCTGTCTTTCGCTCTTTGGCTGTCTATGTCTTTCGCTCTTTGGCTGTCTATGTCTTTCGCTCTTTGGCTGTCTAAGGCTTTCGCTCTTTGGCTGTCTAAGGCTTTCGCTCTTTGGCTGTCTAAGGCTTTCGCTCTTTGGCTGTCTAAGGCTTTCGCTCTTTGGCTGTCTAAGGCTTTCGCTCTTTGGCTGTCTAAGGCTTTCGCTCTTTGGCTGTCCAAGGCTTTCGCTCTTTGGCTGTCTATGTCTTTCGCTCTTTGGCTGTCTATGTCTTTCGCTTTTTGGCTGTCTATGTCTTTCGCTCTTTGGCTGTCTATGTCTTTCGCTCTTTGGCTGTCTATGTCTTTCGCTCTTTGGCTGTCTATGTCTTTCGCTCTTTGGCTGTCTATGTCTTTCGCTCTTTGGCTGTCCATGTCTTTCGCTCTTTGGCCGTCCAAGGCTTTCGCTCTTTGGCCGTCCAAGGCTTTCGCTCTTTGGCCGTCTATGTCTTTCGCTCTTTGGCCGTCGATGTCTTTCGCTCTTTGGCCGTCGATGTCTTTCGCTCTTTGGCCGTCGATGTCTTTCTCTCTTTGGCCGTCCATGTCTTTCTCTCTTTGGCCGTCCATGTCTTTCGCTCTTTGGCCGTCCATGTCTTTCGCTCTTTGGCCGTCCATGTCTTTCGCTCTTTGGCCGTCCATGTCTTTCGCTCTTTGGCCGTCCAAGGCTTTCGCTCTTTGGCCGTCTATGTCTTTCTCTTTGGCCGTCTATGTCTTTCTCTCTTTGGCCGTCTATGTCTTTCTCTCTTTGGCCGTCTATGTCTTTCGCTCTTTGGCCGTCTATGTCTTTCGCTCTTTGGCCGTCTATGTCTTTCGCTCTTTGGCCGTCTATGTCTTTCGCTCTTTGGCCGTCTATGTCTTTCGCTCTTTGGCCGTCTATGTCTTTCGCTCTTTGGCCGTCTATGTCTTTCGCTCTTTGGCTGTCTTTCTGTCTATGTCTTTGTGTCTTTGTAAGTCTTTATGTCTTTGTATGTCTTTCTGTCTATGTCTTTGTGTCTTTGTAAGTCTTTATGTCTTTGTATGTCTTTATACGTCTATGTCTTTGTATGTCTATGTCTTTGTACGTCTTTATACGTCTATGTCTTTGTACGTCTCTGTATGTCTTTGTACGTCTTTGTATGTCTTTATACGTCTATGTCTTTGTACGTCTTTGTGTCTTTGTGTCTTTACGTCTTTGTGTCTTTGTATCTTTATGTCTTTGTAAGTCTTTATACGTCGATGTCTGTATGTCTCTGTATGTCTTTGTACGTCTTTGTATGTCTTTGTATGTCTTTATACGTCTATGTCTTTGTACGTCTTTGTATGTCTTTATACGTCTATGTCTTTGTACGTCTTTATACGTCTATGTCTTTGTATGTCTATGTCTTTGTACGTCTTTGTATGTCTTTATACGTCTATGTCTTTGTACGTCTTTGTATCTTTATGTCTTTGTATCTTTATGTCTTTGTAAATCTTTATGTCTTTGTAAATCTTTATGTCTTTGTGTCTTTGTATCTTTATGTCTTTGTATCTTTATGTCTTTGTATGTCTTTATACGTCTATGTCTTTGTACGTCTCTGTATGTCTTTGTACATCTTTTTATGTCTTTATACGTCTATGTACGTCTCTATGTCTTTGTACGTCTTTGTATGTCTTTATACGTCTATGTCTTTGTACGTCTCTATGTCTTTGTACGTCTTTGTATGTCTTTATACGTCTATGTCTTTGTACGTCTTTGTACGTCTTTGTGTCTTTACGTCTTTGTATCTTTATGTCTTTGTATCTTTATGTCTTTGTAAGTCTTTATGTCTTTGTATGTCTTTATACGTCTGTCTTTGTATGTCTTTATACGTCTATGCCTTTGTACGTCTTTGTATGTCTTTATACGTCTATGTCTTTGTACGTCTCTGTACGTCTTTGTACGTCTTTGTCCGTCTATGTCTTTGTACGTCTTTATACGTCTATGTCTTTGTACGTCTCTGTACGTCTTTGTCCGTCTTTGTACGTCTATGTCTTTGTACGTCTTTGTACGTCTATGTCTTTGTACGTCTTTGTACGTCTTTGTGTCTTTACGTCTTTGTATCTTTATGTCTTTGTATCTTTATGTCTTTGTAAGTCTTTATGTCTTTGTATGTCTTTATACGTCTGTCTTTGTACGTCTTTATACGTCTATGTACGTCTCTGTACGTCTTTGTACGTCTTTGTACGTCTTTATACGTCTATGTCTTTGTACGTCTCTGTACGTCTTTATACGTCTATGTCTTTGTACGTCTCTGTACGTCTTTGTACGTCTTTATACGTCTATGTCTTTGTACGTCTTTGTACGTCTATGTCTTTGTACGTCTTTGTACGTCTTTATACGTCTCTGTACGTCTTTGTATGTCTTTATACGTCTATGTCTTTGTACGTCTTTGTACGTCTTTGTACGTCTTTGTATCTTTATGTCTTTGTACGTCTTTGTATGTCTTTATACGTCTATGTCTTTGTACGTCTTTGTATGTCTTTGTACGCCTTTGTATGTCTTTGTACGCCTTTGTATGTCTTTGTACGCCTTTGTATGTCTTTATACGTCTATGTCTTTGTACGTGTTTGTATGTCTTTATACGTCTATGTCTTTGTACGTCTTTGTATGTCTTTATACGTCTATGTCTTTGTACGTCTTTATACGTCTATGTCTTTGTACGTCTCTGTACGTCTTTGTACGTCTTTATACGTCTATGTACGTCTCTATACGTCTATGTCTTTGTACGTCTCTGTACGTCTTTGTACGTCTTTATACGTCTATGTCTTTGTACGTCTCTGTACGTCTTTATACGTCTCTGTACGTCTATGTCTTTGTACGTCTTTGTACGTCTTTATACGTCTATGTACGTCTCTGTACGTCTTTGTATGTCTTTATACGTCTATGTCTTTGTACGTCTTTGTACGTCTTTGTACGTCTTTGTGTCTTTGTATCTTTATGTCTTTCTATGTCTTTGTACGTCTTTGTATGTCTTTATACGTCTATGTCTTTGTACGTCTTTGTATGTCTTTGTACGCCTTTGTATGTCTTTGTACGCCTTTGTATGTCTTTATACGTCTATGTCTTTGTACGTCTTTGTATGTCTTTATACGTCTTTATACGTCTATGTCTTTGTACGTCTTTATACGTCTATGTCTTTGTACGTCTCTGTACGTCTTTGTACGTCTTTCTACGTCTATGTCTTTGTACGTCTCTGTACGTCTTTGTACGTCTTTATACGTCTATGTCTTTGTACGTCTTTGTACGTCTATGTCTTTGTACGTCTTTGTATGTCTTTATACGTCTATGTCTTTGTACGTCTTTGTACGTCTTTGTGTCTTTGTATCTTTATGTCTTTCTATGTCTTTGTACGTCTTTGTACGTCTTTGTATGTCTTTATACGTCTATGTCTTTGTACGTCTTTGTATGTCTTTGTACGCCTTTGTATGTCTTTGTACGCCTTTGTATGTCTTTGTACGCCTTTGTATGTCTTTGTACGCCTTTACGTCTGCGCCTTTACGTCTGCGCCTTTACGTCTGCGCCTTCCTGTCTGCGCCTTCCTGTCTGCGCCTTCCTGTCTGCGTCTTCCTGTCTGCGTCTTCCTGTCTGTCTGTCGTCTATGTCTGCCTCTAGCGCCATCTACCCCAATCAGCCAATCGATCAAGAGGACAGGCAAAGGGCAGTTTAATAGGTCATTTTTGTATTAACAGCGGACTTGTTGACACTTGTCAAAACTCATGACTCTCCAGCTACCAAGACAGCAGCGCATACAAACAACGCCCACACCACCCAATTCAATGGCAGTCTGTCTACTTTCCATTTCTGTCCCTCTCCATCATTATTTGTATTAGTATTACCTCGATACCCATCAAACTCCATTAGATTGGACATATCTATTCACAGGTACTAACACTTTCACCAGGAAAAAATACATCTGAAGGTAGGGTCGTGTAAGCAGACAAGGGATCACGAGAAAAAAAAAACCATGACAACTAAGAGAGCATAAATAGCCATGGACTAGACGGGCACGACCACCGATGGGACCAAGCGGCGCATGCGCACAACGATCACCAGCGGAAGGATAAACAGGGATATTTATTTATTTATCAAATACAGTAGAATCCGGCTGTGTAAAGGTGACTCACCTTCCTCTCCGAAGCGATTGAACGTCTCGCGCTTTTGGGGATCGCTCAACACCTCATAAGCCTCGGCGATCTCCTTGAACCGTTCGTTTGCCTCAGGAGATTTGTTTTTGTCCGGGTGCCATTTCAGTGCCATCTTCCTGTACGCCTTCTTGACGTCTTCATCAGTCGCGTCTTTTGAAATGCCAAGGATTCTGTAATAATCTTTACCCGACGGCATCGCTGATCCTTTCTGCCTCGAGAACACGAATACAAACAAAAATACCCTTTCGTCAAGCCAATAAACTTCCCATCCGAAGACGCTATTGGAACGATTCGATGAAGCGTCGGGGATAAGGAATAGCGGACAAAAAGATATGTCCCGTCGGCCGAGATCGCGAGCGTACAGGTAAAACCGTGTGGCGTCCTCACCGCGATACAATAAATATATAAATAATTAACACCACGACCCTCGGGACGTCCGCCCCACCCAGGCAGCGCGCGTTTATATATAAAGCGCCCGTGACGTCATGTTCTAGCAAACGCGAGAATGTTCTCTTTCGTCACTTCCTGTCGTTGCGGAACGACGTCATACGTTCGCAACAAGTATGATATTTAGCTCGTAATTCGCTTTTATCACGTGGACGCTGATCTTAAGAGCAAGCATTATAAATGTTTTTTGTGGAAAAAAAGCCCCATTCTTGTTTCCTTAACTTTCATTTGCAAGACACGTGTTGTTGTTGGTGTAAAGGCAGTACGACTGGTTGGCCGAAATTCAGGAAGCGATGTAGACACCACAATGGAGAGAAAACGATAATAATAATAATAAAAACTTCCACGATTATTTGAGTACGGAACGTAATTAATACAAAATCCTTTAAAATCGGTGAATTATCCATCAGAGAAAATAATAAATTAACTAGAACGGCACTCAGTAGAGAGCATGCACCTGATTGGGCTGACTCAGTAGAGACTCCCCTGACTGCACCTGACTCACCTGACTGATGCACCTGATTCAGTAGAGAGCATGCTCCTCCACCTGGTTGGCCATATCACTCAATGGTGAAGAATCGCTTTAAAAATTCTACTAGCTGGATCCAGATCTTCACCAAAATTGAATCGATTCGTCCTCGTCACAAACACAACCTGTCCACCATGTTTCGTCCAAATCCATCCATAACTTTTTGAGATATCCTGCTATGCATCGTTTTTGGCCCTGTCTCCCAATGGTGAAGAATCACTGGAAAAAAAAAATTATTCTCATATCCGAATCCATATTCAGATCTTCACCAAAATCTAATCGAATCGTCCTCGTCAGACACCCAAACGGTCCACCATGTTTCGTCCAAATCTGTCCACAACTTTTTGAGATATCCTGCTATGTATCGTTTTTGGCCCTATCTCCCAATGGTGAAGAATTACTTCAAAAATTCTAGTAGCCGGATCCGAATCCGGATCTTCACCAAAATCGAATCATTTCGGCATTGGCACATACGCTACATCTCTGCCAAATTTGGTCCGAATCTGTTCACAACTTTTTGAGATATTTTGTTCACAAACGGACAAACAGACAGACAGGGGTAAAAACATAGCCTCCATCCACCTTTGGTGGCGGAGGCAATAACAACAGCAACCAACACCAACAATAACAACCACTACCAACAACTACAACCAATACCAACAACTATAACCAACACCAACAACCACAACCAACACCAACAACGAAACCAACAACTACAACCAATACCAACACCAACAACCAACATCAACAACTCCAACCAACACCAACAACCACAACCAACATCAACAACGAAACCAACAACTACAACCAACACCAACAACCAAGTCGCAATAATCGTGCAGCTGGGGGCGGACTGGGGAAGTTTGCGGACAATAGGAAATTTTGAATAATAACCTGCGATGACGAGCCAATGAGCTGCATCGAAATAGAACAGGTCACATCCGACTTTGCTCCATGGTCTGAGCGGAATGTCATGTTGCTGTCGTCGTTCAGGTTGTTGAGATTTCCAGTGTCGCTGGCAGGTAGGACAGCATTCCACAAGCCGATCAATGTTCTTGTTAATGTTATACCAGTACACAGTGCCCTTAGCCAGAAGTTTGGTATTATCGTGCCCAAAATGACCTGATATATTCAGGTAGACTTTTTCGTTTCTCATACTCAAGTATAATGACTCTCTCACTTTTAAGAATTACACCATTTTCAATTGACAGCTCATCCCAAAAAGTCCAGAATGTCTTAGGAGCCTTTGGGAGGTCCTTCAGATGGTCTGGCCATCCACTGATAATAAAGTCTCGAAGTTGACTCAGGTCAGAATCACGAATTGTTTCCTGTTGGAGCTGAGAAAACTTCTCAGAAGAGAAGCGGGCAAAGTCAAAGCGCAAATCCAAGTCAATTGTTGTCGTATTGAGTGGACTAGGAAGATGTGATAGGCCATCGGCAAGCTGATTGTCTGCCCCAGGGCGGTACTCCGTTGTAAAGTTATACCCTTGGAGTCTGACAAGCATTCGTTGCAATCTCGGTGGGGCAGCAATCAATGGCTTGTTAATGATCATCGACAACGCTTTATGATCGGTGAGCACAATGAAACTCCGACCATACAGGTATGTATGGAAACGTTCAATGCCAAACACGATGGCCAATAGCTCACGTTAAATGCAAGCGTAACGTTGTTCAGTATCTGTTAGAGTTTTGCTTGCATAGGCCACTGGCTTTAACTGGTTTCCATGGGCCTGAAGCAATGCTGCACCAAGGCCTTGAAGACTGGCATCACATTGGAGGTATACTGGCTCCTCTGGCTGATAGTAGTGAAGAAGAGATGTTTCCGACACCTCATTCTTCAGATGATCAAATACAATTTGATGGTGCGGCTCCCATAGGAATTCAGAATCCTTTTTGAGAAGGTCTCTAAGAGTCGCGGATTTCACACTGAAGTCCTTGATGAAGCGCGACAAATATGTCATGAGGCCAATGAAATGTCGAAGCTCGGCTTTGTTCTCGGGTTTTGGAACAGCTCTCAGATCTTGAAACTTCTGCTGGACAGGCCTATTGATTGTCTACTATAAGAATTTCCGAAGAAGGTGATGCTGGTCTTCCTGATGTAGCATTTGTTTGAATTGAAAATGAGGCCTTCGCACCGTGCTGTTTTCATCAGCTCCTCGAGGTGCCGGTCATGCTCCTCCTCAGTGGCACCATAGACAGTGATGTCATCTGCTATGCCAACTGCACCTTTACAATTCTGGAGAATATGGTCCATTTCCATCTGGAAAATATCCTGGCTTACATACATACTGTCCAAATGGCAACCGTTGGAAACAATACCGGCCCGCTGGGGTCTGAAATGTAAGAAGTTGTTGGCTATCTCCATCGAGTCGTACAGACCAATACCCTGACTTGGCATCAAGTTTGGAGAAGTATTTCGCTCCTGCACATTTGCAATTGAGCTCTTCCGTTGTAGGTATTTTGTGATACGGGCGAATCAGGGCTCGATTTAGGTGCTTTGGGTCCTAGCAAATCCGAATATTACCGTCTTTTATGGTTACATACATGAGAGAGCTGACACACTCAGTTGGTTCCTTGAAACGCCATATGCTGCCCTGTAGAACCATCTCATCAAGCTAATAGAATTTTGCCCATGAGCAATAGGGGGTTCTACGTGATGGATCAACATGTGGTGGGACATTTGGGTGCTCAACAAGCCTGTACGTTGTATGAAATTCACCGATGCGGTCAAACTGTTGCGGGTATGCATCCCTGAACAATGCAATGTTAGAACGTGAAGATACTCACATGACGGAAGGCCAAACACCGCAGGACCACTGACATCCACACCAAATAAACGTGTGCTGGTCCACCGTGATCCCTTGTAACTGCAGGCAACGTCTACAGTAGCAAAACACTTGATGTGGGCTCCAATGTACGCAGTTAAAATGCTCTCTGCTACCTGAAGAGAGCCAATGTAGGGTTCATCATTTGAATACAGCATTTTGGGAAACAGGCGTAGAAAAGCGTGAATGGGTAAAGTGTTTCCTTGGGCACCTGTGTCCACCTTCTGCTTAAGATAATGAACACTCGGCCTGTTGCATAGACTGACTTGAAGTGTCGTGTAAGCCTCGTTATGTTGACCAGGTGTATTAATAGAGTCGAAAATCAATGATTCAAACAGTGGTGCATCATCATTGGGGACATTGGTGTTGTACCGACGCCTGTGTTGCTGTTCCATTATATGTGTTTCATACACTGCTTCGTGTTGTTCACTGGCATGGAGAACAATGTGTTAGGGAACTGCGAACACCTTACGTAGGGGTGTTGTCCTGAAACTCGAGTGTCTGGTGTATCTTCTTATTCTATGTTGTGAAAATCAACACGAGCATCTGATGTCTGTGGGTTCCAGCAAGCATTCCCTGTTGGCCCATAGTTGTTGGGTGCGAAGCTTCTGGGTGCTTGGTGTCTGTAGCCACTCAATGAGAAATAGGGTCGCGGTTGTTGAAACTTGGACGTAAGACAGAACATGGCCAAATGGCCTAGTTTAGCACACAATCTGCATGTGTCATTGCGAGCAGGACATTGATTACGTGTTGGAGGGTGTGAGGTACCACAGTTTTTGCACTTACTGAGTCTCGGGCCAACAGCAGAGATGCTTATGTTGTCAGCTGCTTTATTATAAAAGTCACTCATAGTATGCAACTGTTTGAGGTATGTGGTGGAGGCATCGTATGTGTGCCCCGGTTTCAAGGCATTTAGTCCTTGAGCCAACCGGCCATTTTTTGAAGTGAATGCTCCGGCGGGGGGAGTAATTCTCATTATGATTTTCCATTAGACCAATGTCTCAAGTGTCAGAAAAGGTGTGATGGACATCTGAGAACGGTAGCTTAGTGCCCGGATGGACGCCATCTTTGAAACCACCCAGCTCGAAAATGCCCATTTGGTGGGGTACATTGTTGCACGTGTATCTGGACTTCTATACTAGCTATCGATGTGCGGTTGACGACTAAATATACGTCCGATGTGTACCGTCTAAATAAAAAATAATATGAAGCATTTTGTTTTAGATTAATTATTATAAAAATCAATTATCGAAAAAAAATCATATATTTTTCAATATTTTATTATTAGACTTGTACTTTTTTTAGTGAAACAACACTGGTATGATTTTCCAAATTATGCATTGTGCTACACCGTTTATCTGTATAAAAATAACTCAAAAACTAAAACATATCATCCACCACGAGTGTACACAAAAAATATATGAAAAGGCATGCACTTTCCACAAACCGAAACTATGTCAGTTGGAATTTCCCGCCGATAATCAACCCACAGAACCCAGTGCCGAAAGTGACGTCAGTCTATTCTATATCTATATTCTATATTCTATATCTCAGTCTGAGATTTGTTGCGGTGACCTGATTAATTTCTGAGGGGGGGGGGGGGGGGGGGGGTGGGTGGCTTAAGAACTAAAAGTGAACATGTTAGATGGCGCCACATACAACTCTATTCACTCTTCGTGTATTTCTGCATACTTTGATTTGCGGGAGTGGGGGTAGCTCTGCGCGTGCCGACACACTGGTATGGTCGATGGCTCAAGATATCATCAATGGTGTACACCGGGGTACCATCAGAACATCGAAGCATGTCCTACTTCCGTGGGTCATGAAAACGCTCACCGGTAATACAGAGGTCATCAGAATATTGAATCGACTCGGGCACGGATGTTCGTACACAGTTCTGGAAGAAATCGAGACAGCGCTATGCATAGACAAATTAGCAAGTGTGGAGAAAGATACAGTACCACTTCCGTCACATGTGCACCCTTCGGTCCCGACTGTATTAGCATTCGATAACATCGACAGGCTAGAGGAATCGCTGAGTGGTGGCGGAACATCGCATCGCGTCAACGGTATCATCGTCCAACCGAAGTCGCAGTCGTGTTTGCCGCCCCAACCTCCATCGGCAGTATCCAAAGCAGATAAGAAGCGATCTATCCCGTCATCCAGCGATTTAGTTCCAATATGCAGCGGTGGGAAACGAGAGGGCCCACCTGCAATCAAGCCTGCAGATCTTTCTGACACTCTTGCAGGCACAACATCCCTTGCGCAGCGCCGAAATCACGTATGGATTATGACTCGCATGCTGGAACCATGCGACCAGACAATCAGTTCGTGGACTGGTTTCAACATCATGACTAGAGATCGTGTTCAGGTGACGGAAGATGTAGTTGGCTACCTGCCGACTATAAACGCGCCTGCCACAGATATGGCAACAGTGCAAGAAATCCTCAGAGAAGCTCTGAACATCATGTCATCACTTCAGCTTGAGCGTATACCGGTGGTGCTAGACCAGGCACTATTTGCTAAGGCGACCGAAATAGCATGGAAAGATGTCGATCGATATGGAAGAATCGTGCTCATGATGGGGAACTTCCATACCATCTGTAACTTCATGTCGAGCATTGGGAAAATGTTTGGAGATGCAGGCCTTCGGGATGTAGCTGTTGAGTCAGGAGTAATCGCTGAAGGTTCCATCAACAGGGTTCTGGAAGGCAAGCAATACAACCGTGCTGTGCGACTCCACAAGTTGATGTACGAGGCACTAATGCGCATCATTTGGAAGGGCTTCCAGGTGTGGATAGAAAGCAATCATCCTGACAAGGAACCCCAGATTCGAAGCACTGACCTCAAAATTCGCAGCATCAAGGAGGATGTTTGCCACGAGACTCTCGCTGCTGCTCTCGATGATGATTCATGTGTACAGAGCTTTGACATGTTCGCGAAATACCTACATTTTCTGCGAACCAAACATGGAGACCTGGCTCGCTTCTGGATGATGTATATTGATATGGTAGAGACCCTGCTGGGGTTGATTCGTGCGGATAGAGAAGGCGACTGGATGCTTCACTTGGCTTGTGTCAGAAGAGTGATCCCTTGGTGTTTCGCAATGAACAAGGTGAACTATGCTAGATATCTACCAGTGTACTATGCACAGATGACGCAACTCCACGAAACATGCCCCGAGTTGTACAGGCATTTCAATCAAGGCTACTTCTCCGTACAGCTTAGACCAGGGAATCCATTTGCCAGAATCGCTGTTGATCAGACAACAGAAGAAACAGTAAACAAAGATACGCAAACAGCTGGAGGAACACGAGGTTTTAGTCTTCGACAAGGGGCTGTGTCACGATACTATCTAACTGCAGAAAATCGGGCTACTGCACTGAGGCAACTACGAGAAACTATCCTTGTGAATGGCAGCGACACATCTCACGCCAAGCACCCTGACTTGTCTACTTCTCGCATCAAACGTGATGAGTCTGGCGTCACAGCTATCTGTGATCTACTGGAAAATGACTGGACCAATCCATTCGCCGATGATCCGTCATGTCTTCTCAGTATATCTACCGGAGCGGCTGCGAGGGAGGACGTTTCTAATGACCTACTCAACACCCTGCAAAAGGGGGAAGCGGCGTATCAAAGCTTCCAGAAACGTCTTGAAGAGGGAACAGGCTTTCATGACACATTGAACAAGCTAAACTTGAAGACCTTTGGTAAGATCAAGCAGAAAGTTGTGAACGGCACAAACAAGGAGATCGTCCTGAGAGCTGACAGACAACTGTTTGCCACCATGATACTCATCGCCAAGACAAGGAACCTCGACATGCAACTTGTCCTTTGTCACCCACTAGGGCCGTTACCATGGTCTTTGGCAAACGTTGATGGGTCAATGAAAAAAACGAACAAAGCTGCACTTGTGAAACACATGGAAGGTCTTGTGGAACCAGCCGAGAACGTTGACAAGCGAAGTGCAACAATAATTGATGCGATGGCTCTCATACAAAAGATGCATGGCGAGAACGACACGTTCGAAGAACTATCTGACCGCATCCTTGCTGCAGCGCTTCACGCTGGTCAAGGCAGTGAGCGCATCGATGTTGTCTTTGACACATACACAGAAGAATCCATCAAAGCAGCTGAGCGTGTGAACCGCGGTTCAAATGAAGGCATCAGTTTCAGCGAGATCAGACCCGCACACAAAATCATGAACTGGCGGCGTCTCCTTGCTTGCAGCCAGACAAAGGAGAAACTGGTTGTGTTTCTGGCGGAGTCGTGGAAACATGAAACAAATCGCGAAAAGCTAGGCAACAGAACACTGTATGTCACCTGTGGTGAAAAATGTCTGGTACTGACCCGCGATAGGTGGAAGTTGGTGCAAGCACTCGAATGTAGCCACGAGGAAGCAGACACGCGTATGTTTCTCCACGCAAAGCACGCCGCTACCCACTACAAGACGATCATCTTAGTGGCAGATGACACCGACGTTCTGATCATCAGTCTTCATCTCAGCAGAACCATCGATAGTCAGCTCTTCATCAGACGAGGAACAAAGGTTCGAGTCAGAATGATCGACGTTGGAAAGTTGGCTGCGGTATTGGGGTCTGGAGTTTGCAGTGCATTGCCAGGGCTTCATGCATGGAGCGGGTGTGACACTGTGAGTGCTCTGGCTAGCCAATGAAAGATAAAGGCTTTGAAGCTTGTGCAAGCGAATGAGCTGTATCTTCAAGCATTCACAGATCTGGGATCTTCGTGGAATGTACCAACAGACGTCTTCAATAGCATTCAGGCCTTCACGTGTCAGCTGTACGCCAAGAACACGAAGATCGTCGGTGTTAATTCGCTCCGTTATCACATGTTCTGTGCAAAGAAGGGCCAGATCGAATCTGGACAATTGCCGCCTTGTGAAGACTCCTTGATGCAGCATACGCTTAGGGCCAACTATCAGGCGGCTATCTGGCGACGCAGCCTTGAAAACCTACCAGACGTCCCAACACCATCAGCAGGACATGGTTGGGAACTCGATGATGGCGGTTCGCTCACAATCCGATGGATGGCGGGTCTACCAGCTCTAGATGTCGGGTCTACCAGCTCTAGATGTCGTCTTGAATCTCATCTCATGCACATGCAGAAGGACGTGTCGACCGTCAGATTGCTCCTGCATACTGAATGGGTTGAAGTGCACTGTTGTGTGTAAGCTGCAGGGATGCTCCAACATGGTGCAGGATGATGCTATCGTGGCTCAGGATGCCAATGACTCTGATGGCGACTCTGATGATTAACTTTGTGTGCACTGTATATTGTATAGCATATGTTGTTCTCTATTATAATGCAGGCCAAATTGCCTGAAAATCTTTATAGACAGATAAACGGTTTAGCAAAATGTATAATTTGGAAGATCATACCGGTGTTATTTGACTAAAACATGACATGTTCAATGATACCTCCGCTTGCTTATTAGGAATATACATCGTATGGTGTTAAAATCAGCTCCATACGTCTTTCCAAACTCTAGTAATGAATAATTAATATAATTGGCGGCCATTTTGAAATCCAAGATGGCCACCAAAGTGCAGATTTCCTATGTAACAATTTCCGCCTGCTTATTAGATATCGTATGGTGTTAAAATCCTCTCCGTACGACATTCCTAACTTGCGTTATCGTCAGAATAGATAATGCCAGCGGCGGCCTAAGTCATTTTATGCCTCTTTACATTTATTTGTTGTAAACTCGTGGTGGATGATATGTTTTAGTTTTTGAGTTATTTTTATAGACAGATAAACGGTGTAGCACAATGCATAATTTGGAAAATCATACCAGTGTTGTTTCACTAAAAAAAGTACAAGTCTAATAATAAAATATTGAAAAATATATGATTTTTTTTCGATAATTGATTTTTATAATAATTAATCTAAAACAAAATGCTTCATATTATTTTTTATTTAGACGGTACACATCGGACGTATATTTAGTCGTCAACCGCACATCGATAGCTAGTATAGAAGTCCAGATACACATGCAACAATGTACCCCACCAAATGGGCATTTTCGAGCTGGGTGGTTTCAAAGATGGCGTCCATCCGGGCACTAAGCTACCGTTCTCAGATGTCCATCACACCTTTTCTGACACTTGAGACATTGGTCTAATGGAAAATCATAATGAGAATTACTCCCCCCGCCGGAGCATTACTTTTGGTCTGGCTCAAGGACTAATTGTCAAGAGTAAAGGTCTTGGGTTTTGTCAGAATCTCCTTCTGAAAGTCAGAGATTTGGGTACTTGCAATGATCTGTTCTATCAAGAGGTCGTCTTGCGTGTCTGCGTGTGATATGATTCTGCAAGACGTCTGCGTGTGATATGATTTAATGGATGTTTATATAAATCGTTTAAAATAAAAAAGCCTTCAATTTCTGATATTTTGCCTTTTCATTTGGGCCTCCCAATTGAAGCCCCACCCGTAGGGCGGGTACCGTTGCAAGTGAAGTAAAAAAAAAAACCCAGCAAACTAATGTAATACCATGACAGAGGGGAAATGGTTGGGCATATTTGTCAATTTGTCAATGAATCCTGACATTACAGAGGGGAGAAGGATTTATCAATCCTGACAAATCTCACACTCTTACTATGTCTCTCCGAAAAGACCGACTGGAAAACCCTCCCATCTACTTTCTCAACAATCCTCTCCAAGAAGTTCTGTCGCTCAAGCTTTTGGGTCTCACTATCTGCCATGATCTTTCCTGGGAAAACCACATTTCCAAGCTGGCCTCCAAAGCCAGTCGCCGGCTGGGCATTCTCCGTCGTGCGTAGTCCTTCCTTGGCACACCTGAGCTCCTCACCACATACAAGGCTTTCATCCGCAGCTCAATGGAATACGGTTCCCCCCTCTGGGCCGGTGCTCCTGCCTCACACCTAGCTCGGCTTCACGCTGTTGAAACCAAAGCTTTCGGAATCATTGGAATCTCCTGCAATGAAGCTAACTCCGAGGGCCTTTCACTCACTCACCGCAGGCAGGTTGGTGGTCTTTCTGTCTTCTACCGACTCCTCGGCCTTGCTCCCCCAGCTCTCTCTGTGCTCTGTCCCCCAAATATTCTTACAAGTCACACAAGATCTGCCAGCAACCCTCTTATGGTTAAACTGCCAAAATCTAGGCTCTCTGCTCACCTTCACTCTTTAATTCCCCTTTTCTCCCACCTCTGGAACAATCTCCCCACTCCCTTCAATCCCACTCCTCCCTCCAGGTCTTTAAAACAGCTGTTCTCCAACATCTCTTATCTTCCCCCATCCAAAACCTTGATCTTTTCTACCCCCGCTAATTCACCCCAGATACACTTTTTTGAAATTCCAACTTCTTTCCTGGAAGTCCTTGCAGTGTCCATATGTTTTATACCTCTCCCACCTCCCCCCAAGCCCTCTCCCTCCCACAGTTCTCTCGATGTCCCTGCTCTCAAATGTTGTGTTTGTGTCATTCCCCCTCTCCCCCATCTTGTCTACCGCTCCCCTTATTTTGTGTTTTATGTGTCGGTTTGACTTTTTGTGTGATTAATGTTAGCTCTTTCACGAGCCTCGATCTTGTATACAAAAAAAATAAATGTGGGGAAGATGGAGGAGGGAGGAGGAAAGGGTTTTTGTGTTTTGCAGACTGCACAATGGTACCCTTAGGTAAAGCTAATATGAAGTTTTGGTTGTACGTATTCGTAGGGGCATAATTTTTTTTACCTGCGAGGTTAACACGTGACAAAAAAGCACGATTGGAGTGCGGCTCTCTCACTTTCAAATAGACATTAAGCCGGCTGTTCCATCAATCAGCAACGACGCGGTCACCGGAACGCACTCTTTCAATGGTACGGTGGACAATGGACAGACTAAAGCCCCTGTCACACCTTGACGATTTAGCCAGCGTATGCCGACGTATCAAAATTTATCTAAAACGATGGCGTTCGCTGAACTATCGATGTTTTTTTTTCCAGTTTTGGGCGTATAATAGCGTATTCATAACGAGTTGGACGTATGCATAACGTATTAGTAACGTACACAGAACGTTTCGATAACTTATAGATAACTTATACCAACGAATGCTTAGCGTGTTGTCGGCGTTCACAACTTATGCCCAACGATAGTCTAACTTATGCATAGCGCGCGGCAGCGTATCGCCGACGATCACGTGGCGTAGCCTATTAAAAGGCTGCCGCTCGACGATTCAAATCATAACCGCACTATACATCGAAGTGTCAACATCACCGTCATGCCGAAGAAAACTTCGAAGAATGCTGCAGAAGAATGCATCCACAAGGCAATCAGAACAATGGAGTAGAATCCTTTGTAGATGAAGTATTGGGACCCACTCTTTGGAGGACAGCGGCAGGCCACGTGCTTCCCGTCAAGTGCCCCACATGTATGGGGAAAGTTCCATCGTTGGAAGAACTTGTCAGCTATGGCGCGCCAACCATCAGGAGTACTTGGGCAAACCAGCACCTCATCCACGTATTCGTCAATAATGGCTTGACAGACTTCTCTGACCACTAGGGACTGGGTGTTGTGAGGGACCCTCCATCCGAACTTCATCGAGGCATACTTGTTTCCAGAGGCAAGGTGATGCAAAGTCAGTGCCAGCTTCATGCCAGGCTCAAGCGGATCCCTGTAGAAGGTGTACTGCTTGGTTATCCTTGGACCCACTCTGGCTAGCAGCTCGTCGAACATCGCTGGGGGCATACGCAGGAAGTTGGTGAAGGATGCATGGTCCTCGTTATGGAGTTCCACCATCAGCTGGTCATACCTGCCAAACTGCCGTCGCCTCCCAATCCATGGTCTCACCCAGTTCCTTCTCCTCCGTTCACCTCTTCTTCTCCTGGCTCTATTGGCATGCAACTGGTACAGTGTCAAATCGATGAGGTCATGTTGATGTTGGAGGACAGCTAGTAGGTATTCTCGTCTCAGCCTTGCCGGATCCTCCATCTCTTGGATGACATGGACATCTGCTCACCATGGAGTCTGGAACACTGACGGGTTCCTCCTGTGAACCCCATTTATACCAATTCCCCTAAACGCTGCCAATACGCCATTATACGGTTGCTGTAAGTTAGAAACACGTTCAGTAAGTTCTGTGGTCGTCCGGAAGACGTCAAATACGTCTACATACGTCAATATGCGTTGGAGATACGTTACACATAGGTTCAAAGCACGTTACTCATAGGTTAGAAATAAGTTTCGGGTACGCTAGACATTATCTCGACGTATTTCGACTTATGAGTAACTTACAAGTAACGTGTGTCGACGTGTCAACGATCGCCTAACGTGCCTACAACTTATGGCCAGCGTATGCGGAACGTGTGAGTCATACGCTGGCATACGTCGACAAATTTTGTGCATGCACAAAATTTGTCGACGAGCTCGGTGTATTATGACGTATGCCAGCGTGCTTCAGCGTGCTCTTAACGTATACAAAACTTACCCATAACGTATTCGACGTGTGCCAGCGTATTCGCCAAATTTTTCATACGTCGGCATACGCTGGCTAAAACGTCAAGGTGTGACAGCGGTTCTAGTGAACTAGAACGCCACTCAGTAGAGCGCATACTCCCGCCGTGGGTCTAGTTGGAATAATACGTTTTGTTTAACATCCCCTCTCCCCAAAACAATAAATGAAAAAGAAAGTAGGCCTTAACTGTAAGAGAATTTATTTTGATATATCTCGGAATTCGAGGAGAAAAACATCATTTAAGAATAAGAATAAAAGCTTTAATGCAGTAAAACAGAAAAAATCTTTCCCCAAAAAATTCCTGGATCCGGAATAATACCCTGAGCTTCACCAAAAACTAATCAATTCTTCCTTATCCCAAGGGCAATCATCCCACCAACTTTCATCCAAATCCGTTCAAAACTTTTCCAGATATCTTGTTCACAAACACACGAACACATGAACATACGAACACACACACACGGACAGACACGATCGAATGCATTACTCCCTGGCAGTAGTAATAAACCTGAAAATCGCAGAGCCAGAACCATAATTATTTATTTGGTCTGGGAAGCCTATGCGAGGTTTCTTCTTCTTCAGCCTCTCACAACCCTGGGTGCATATGTGATCTTATTTTTAAAAGTTGGAATTTTGCCAAATCTGTTTTATTCGTTTGTTAATATACCTCAGCCATTGACAAATCTGGAATTATAATTTTATTTGAGGTTCAAATTAACCTGGGAGATTGTGTCAAACGATGTCTCACATGTCTGTACATGTGATAAATAATTAATCGTCCACTGTCGAAGACTCTTCTTCTTCATGCAATAACAACTTCTAGCTTCCAGACCGTACATCCAATGATCTTCAAATTTTGTACACCTGTTACCCTTCATGACTTCTACTATAGTATAAAGTTTCACGGCGATCAATGAAGTGGTTCAAGAGATATAAATGTTTTTATTATTTGCGTTTAATTAATGATATCTGCCAAACCACGTGACCTATCGCAAATTCCATAAGGACATTTTATTAGACTGATATGCTGAACAGATCTGTGAAGGTTCCCCTCGATTGGATCACAAATGAGGGAGGTGCTAGGTTTTAAATGTTTGTGCTTTAAAACGTCATAACTCTGAAACCATGTGACTCATAGCGTCATGCTCGCTGACATTTTTGTTCGTCATGGGTATGCGATTCTGCCTGCAAAGTTTGGCCTCGAACTGTTCAGGCGTTTTGGAGAAAATTGGCTTTTAGTGTTTTTCACTCAAAACAATATGGCGGCCGAACCACGTGAACTGTGACGTCATAATTACCACAAAATATTCTACAGACCGAGTCCCTCCTATGGTGAAAATGTGCTTTCAATCGCTCCAATTATTGCAGAGAAAATGGTTTTTAAAGGAAAACAGAAAAAAAATTCCCGAAAAAATTCCCCAAAAAAATTCCTGGATCCGGAATAATATCCTGAGCTTCACCAAAAACTAATCAATTCTTCCTTATCCCAAGGGCAATCATCCCACCAACTTTCATCCAAATCCGTTCAGAACTTTTCCAGATATCTTGTTTACAAACACACGAACACACACACACGCACACACGCACACACACACACACACACACACACACACACACACACACACACACACACACACACACACACACACACACACACACACACACACACACTCACGGACACGATCGAATGCATTACTCCCTGTCGGGAGTAATAATGTCTGGACTAATCGAATGGAATGCAGACATTATAACGAGAGTGCAGGAAAAGTTTAAATACTTGGAATGTTGTGGATTTTGATCCGAAGCGGAATGTTTATGCACTCTTCCAATTGTTTCTTTTTTTTTCCCACGTGACTGCACTTCCCCCCTCTGGGCAAGTTGTACAAGCAATTCGTTTCAGCAGGACTTTTTACGGACATATTGTAAATTTGTTGAACTGCAATGCAAATGGGAATTGTCGTTTCAGGAATCAGAGTTCTGGAATGATGTGTGATCAACACTAAAGTAAGAAAACGTTTTAAATACATGACATCATTAGTACACATGATGTCATATACCGAGCTGTGGTAATACAAAAGCTCCTTTGTTACTTTACGTCCATCGTCCATCGAACAATCCAGTGGCTAAACAAGCTGGAGGGTCGAGGCGTGCCATAATTCAAAGCAACTTTACACCAAATGATACACTTTTTCATGAGCCTTCATTTATGGAGCTATTTCTGCTTCTAGAAACACTTACTCCATTCAGGAACAGCCTGGAGGAGCGGATAAGTGGGGGAGGTGGGGAAAATATATGTTGTACCGTGGCCAACAATCTCTCCCTGTCTACAGCAGGGGTCAGTAAACCACTTGCACTGTGGCACCGTGGCACGTGCTTCACCTCCCCCTCCCCACCCCCCACCTAAACAGTCCACCACCCCTTGTCTTGGAATTATTTTGTTTCCATGACCTGGCCCTGGTTCCTACCACCACGCATGCAAAATATGGTGGAAATTTGCCCTGCCGTATTTTTAGCCGTGTCGCAAGACGCTGGTCATAGAGTGCCCTCTGCTGTTGGTGTTGTTGTTGTTCTTCTTGTTCTTCTTCTTCTTTTTCTTGCAGAGAAGACAAAACCTCAAAGCTCCACCCATTCTGGGAACCATAGCTCCACCCATTGTGGGAGAGGCTTCATATAAACAAATATCCACCATTTTATTAACTCGCATAGCTTTGAGGCCTGTTTTGTAGGCCCGTGGTGTCTTCCTCTCTCACACAGTTTTATTTCAAATCAAATTCGATATATCATTTCATTTTTCACAGTCGCTAACATAGTTTTATACTCGGTTGAAAAAAAACGTGAAGAAAATCCGATGAAAGTTGCCCTTTATAGAACGAAATGAATTCTCAAAGGCCTGTAACTTCAAGTCCATTGAGATATATTTTTTTTAAATCGCGGCATGGTCAGTCATACACCGCCTGAAATAACAGACGGGAAAATGCCGAGATATATATATTTTGTTTAAATCGCGGCATGGTCAGTCATACACCACCCGAAATAACAGACGGGAAAATGCCGAGATATATTAAAAATTCGGCCATTTGATGACAATCGTCACGATGAAATATTTAATTTATACGTCGTCACAATAATGTGGAGAGAGGAGCATAGCTTCGTTCACGTGGCGCCACATACGGGAAATTGCCGAGATATATATATTTTAAATCGCGGCATGGTCAGTCATACACCGCCTGAAATAACAGACGGGAAAATGCCGAGATATATTAAAACTTCGTCCATTTGATGACAATCGTCACGATGAAATATTTAATTTATACGTCGTCACAATAATGTGGAGAGAGGAGCATAGCTTCGTTCACGTGTCGCCACATACGGGAAATTGCCGAGATATATATTTTTTAAATCGCGGCATGGTCAGTCATACACCGCCTGAAATAACAGACGGGAAAATGCCGAGATATATTAAAAATTCGTCGCCACACACGGGAAATTGCCGAGATATATTTTCACTTTGCACAAAAATAACATCAAGTAATCGAATCAATAGGAATGTCCTGTGCCTATAACATCGACGTTATAGGCACAGCTGCATCTAGGCATTGTGTAACATCGACGCGGCTTTTGTTTTAATTAAAACTTTTTTACTTGTTTTCTATGATTTTCAGATGTGCGCACACTCACACATACACACATACAGATATAATTAATTACTTTATTTAATACTACCAAGGGTACTCAGCGTTGCCCGGTGCTTCATGTGTATTGGAATTTTAGACATCGAATTTTGTTTTGTTTTTCTATTTTTTTGTGGGGGCCTAAAACATGTGATGTTTTAGGCCCCCACAAAGGAATGGGATCCCACTAGATCCCACTAAGGAATGGGATCACTTGATATTACCTTTCATATAGCTACAGTGCATTCAGAAAGTATTCACACCCTTGACTTTTTTCACATTTTGTTATGTTACAGCCTGAATTTAAAATGGGTTAAATTGAGATCTATTTTTTTGAAACTGATCTACACATAATGTCAAAGTATAATTTAAAAAAAACAAAATCTTTACTAACTCATTGAAAATGAAATACAAAAATAACTAATTTACATAAGTATTCAGTCCCCTTAGTCAATACTTCAAAAAGCACCTTTGGAAGGGATTACAGCTTTGAGTCTTCTTGGGTATGTCTGTATCAGCTTTGCACATCTGGATTTGGGAAGTTTCTCCCATTCTTCCTTGCAGATTTGCTCAAGTTCTTTCAAGTTGGATGAGGAGTGTCGGTGAACGGCAATCTTCAAGTCTTTTCGCAGATTCTCATTGAGATTCAAGTCTGGGCTTTGGTTCGGCCACTCAAAGACGACTCAGCAGTTGCCTCCAGCTGAGGTAATTCCTCAGGCTCCTCTGCCTTCAGAATCGTTTGAGGGTAATGTGATCAGTGCTGAAAATATATGTGTTGGACAGACAGTACCTGAGTCTCTCGGGTGTTCTGAGTTGAAACATCCATGTGAGGTTGAGCCGCCATATGTGTCCCCTGCTGAAGCTTGTGTTGATTGTGCCGCCCCTCCCTCTGTGGGGAGTGGTGAGTGTGTAGGAACTAGCGATCTGCCTGTGATGGAATCCTCCATTGAGGCAGCTGAGCCTTGTCAAGCTCATGGTCAGCAGGGTGATGGTGTTGAAGTCTCAGATTGTCGCATTGATGCGCCCGTTGTTTTTATTTTTATTTTTTTGTACACAGGATCGAGGTTTGTGAAAGAGCTAATATTTATCACACAAAAAATCAAACAGACACATAAAACATATAATAAGGGGAGCGGTGGGGACAAGATGGGGAGAGAAGGGGAAGCACACAAACACAGCATTTGAGAGCAGGGACATCGGGAGATCTGTGGGAGGGAGAGGGCTTCGGGGGAGGAGGCGTGGGAAGGGGGGGGGGGGAGGGGAGTTGGGAGAAGTATAAAACAAAACGATACTGCAAGGACTTCCAGGAAAGAAATTAGTATTTCTAAAAAGTGTATCTGGGGTGAAATTAGCGGGAGTAGAAACATCAAGGTTTTGGATGGGGGATGGTGGTGAACAGCTGTTTTGAAGACCTGGAGGGAGGAGGGGGATTGAAGAGAGTGAGGGAGTTTGTTCCAGTGATGGGAGAAAAGAGGAATGAAGGAGTGAAGGTGAGCAGAGAGTCTTGATTTTGGCAGTTTAACCATAAGAGGTTTGCAGGCAGATCTTGTGCGACCTGTAGGAATATTTGGGGGACAGAGCCCAGAGAGAGCTGGGGGAGCAAGGCCGGAGAGGAGTCGGTAGAAGACAGAAAGACCTCCAACCTGCCTGCGGTGAGTAATTGAAAGGCCCTCGGAGTTAGCTTAATCACGGGAGATTCCAATGATTCTGAAAGCTTTGGTTTCAACAGTGTGAAGCCGAGCTAGGAGTGAGGCAGGAGCACCAGCCCATAGGGGAGAACAGTATTCCATTGAGCTGCAGATGAAAGCCTTGTATGTGGTGAGGAGCTCAGGTGTGCCAAGGAAGGACTTCGCACGACTGAGGATGCCCAGTCGGTGACTGGCTTTGGAGGCCAGATTGGAAATGTGGTTTTCCCAGGAAAGATCATGGCAGATAGTGAGACCCAAAAGCGCGAGTGACAGAACTTCTTGGAGAGGATTGTCCAGTCAGTCTTTTCGGAGAGACACAGTGAGAGTGTGAGATTTGTCAGGATCGAAAGACATGTTCCACTTGTTTGAACAGTCTGTGATTTTGTCCAGGTCTGCAGAGAGTGAGGAGGTTGCAGACTGCCGATCTGAGGGATGAGGAATGGAGCGGCAGAGAGTGGAGTCATCAGCAAAGAGATAGGGAGGTTTTTCAAGAGAGTCAGATAGATCATTGATGAAGACCAGAAAAAGCACAGGGCCCAGAACACTGTCTTTGGGAACTCCAGCCTGAACAGGAAGGGGAGATGAGAGAAACCCATTTAGGGCCACACGTTGACTACGACTAGAGAGGAAGTCCGCAAGCCATTCGTGGAGATTTCCATGGATACCATAGGAGGAGAGTTTGGTGAGCAGAGCGTGGTACCAGACCGTATCGAAGGCATGTGAAATGTCAAGGGAGACAGCTCTAATTTCCTGTTTGGCTATGTGTTGGCCTATGTTTTGGTTTGGTTTGGCTTTGTGTTGTCTTCGATCGTTGCTTCAAGTGTTGCGATCGCAAATCGTCGCATTAATGAGCCCGTTGCTTTGACAATGGACTCTCAATGCAATGTTTGTGACTCTGATGGGGGTTCTTCCGTTGCCTCACTGAGTGATGGTGAGGCTGACTTCTCATCGGAGCATGTCTCTGGAGACTCTGTCCCTCCTGCTGAAATCGTGGATTTCCTTCAAAAAACTTACCGTAAAAGGCACGTGAAAATTTGCGATTTCTTCGTTGACACTCACGCCTTCATTAGTGGGGCTCAGGAAGTTGTACAACAATCTGCGGCCCTTCATATTTCTGATAAATCACTGAAAAGACTGAATAGGTGCCTTGTCACAGCAAGGAAAGAATTAAACCTGTAATGGCTGTGTTGCTGCCTATGTTTTTATGGACATAGCAAGTTTGAACATTAATGGTGGGCGCAGTCAGCTGCGTAGGTTCCAGACTGTGCAATTAGCCAGGAGGGGAAAGATTGATGTACTTTTATTGCAAGAAACTCGTGCCACTGCAGACTGCATGGCTGATTGGCAGCAACAGCTGATTGGCACTTGGTTTTTAGTAATACAGATTCTGTGAGTGCGGGTATTGCTTTTTTTTGTCAGTTCGCGTTTGTCTGTCTCCCCCCCCCCCCCATCTTTAAGGAAATCGTACCAGGCTATCTAGCCTCTGTAGAGCTTGAATACAATCAGCAATGATTTATGTTTGTTAACGTCTATGCTCCAAGCGATAGCACAGATAGAGGAACTTTTTTAATCAGTCCTTTAATTTCCTGAGACACCTCTCCTCTGATACGTTGTTGTGCTTAGGGGGTGACTTTAACTGTACTTTAAACCCAACTTTAGATAGGAACAGTGCAGAGCCACATCCAGCTTCAAGTGGGCCTCTTTCCAGTATAATTTCGCGGCATGACCTCAACGATGTATGGCGGCAACAACACCCAAACCTGCAGCAATTTAGCTGGTGTCGGGTTTTACTAAATCACCTTTCACTTGCTCGTCTTGATAAATTTTATATTCCTAACTCTGCTGTCAATCTTGTGACATATACGGCTATTGTCCCTTCTGGTTTCTCTGATCATTCTTTGGTAAAACTGTGTTTTTCTTTTCCTCGTATCAAATGCCGCACCTTGTATTGGTCTATTAACGCCTCCCTTCTGAGCGATCCTTTCTTTAAATCATCCTTTGTGGTTTTTTGGGACAAGGTTGTGTATTTCCAACATCGTTTCCTAAATCTCTGTCAGTGGTGGGACTATGCTAAAGCGCAGATCCGTGTTTTCTGTCAGCAAATACAAAACCAATTGCTCTCAAAGTAAACAATTATGTATTGATGCCTTGAAACAAGAAATTCTACGATTGCAGGAAGGTGCTGAGGTCCTTAGTGATGAAAGACGGTGTCAACTCCTCTTTGAAAAACAAACTCTGCTTAAGGAATTAATTCAAGAAAATGGTATCGGTGCCTTAGTCAGGCTGAGAGTCGATGGTTTACTGTCCTCAGACACAGCAAGGATAAAAAGAGACTATCGTTTGTGTATTTCAATCCGGTTTCCCTCGTTACAGCCAGTTTATTTTGGGGTCAATGGAAAGAGAAACTGCCTTCTGGGTCTCCCAGGTCTCTTTCTGGGTCTCCCTTCTGCCATCTGCAATGGTCTGCAATGAATGTTTCACCAATTGTTAAAAGAACTGGGGATATTGCTTGGAGACCCGCCCATATGGTGTTGCCCTCCAATGTTTTATTACATCGTTTTAATGAGGATAATTCAGTGGAATGCCCTTTTTGTATGATTTCTGAAGACATTTTCCATGCTTACGTAGATTGTGCAAGACTCTCTCCCTTCTTTGGTTTTTGTCAACTTTTTTTAATCGTATGAACTTTTCTTTTTCTACACGTGTTTTTATCTTTGGAACACCACTTAGTTACAAAAAGCGCTCTGAGACTGCTCTTGCTAATTTCTTAATTTCTATTGGAAAATTAGCAATCTACAAGACAAGAAAAGCAAAGCTCCTGGCAAATGCTGATATTTTATGTGATGTTGTAATTGTGTTTAAGGCTCTGGTCATGGCAAGGTTATGCTTGGAATTCTCTTTTTGCCAAATAAAAGATGATTTACAACCCTTTGTGGAAAAATGGTGTGTAAAGGGTGGGTTTTGTAAACTTGATAATGGTTTGCTAAATTTTTTATTTTGGTGTTTGATGTTTTTATTGTTGTTGTTCGGCTGCACATGTTTGGAATTGTAGTGACTTTATTATTTGCATGACTTGTGTGGTTTTCTTACCTTTATAATAAAAGAGCTTCAAAAGTCTCTCTCTCTGTCTCTCTCCCTCCTCTCTCCCTCTCTCCCTCTCTCCCTCTCACCCTCTCTCCCTCTCTCCCTCTGTGTGTGTGTGTGTCGCCACCTGCTGGCTGTTGGTGCGTTGGGTGCGGTGTCATCGCGGCTTCCCACTTCGTGTCGTGAGTGCTGTGTCTTGGTGTTTGTCCTATCCTCCCCCCCCCCCCCCCCCCCATTTCGCTCCTTCGTGTCCTTATTTCTGTTTGTAAAGTTTCCCTGTGTTTCCCTTCTATGTTGAGATGAGAGAGAGAGAGCCATAGAGCACACTTATCGTGCAGGTTAGGCCACATAAAAATAAAAAGTTGTTGAGCGTCCTTTTTTCTCAAAAGTTCGGGTAGGGAGGGAGGTTTTTATTTTTATTTTTTATTTTTTTTCCTACTTTCCATTGAGTTTTGTTGACATGGAAAAATATGAAATAAAGACTCCTTTCTCCTCAAAATGATTTTATTTCTTCATTCATCTCACAGATTTACAAACATTGCCCAAATCTCTATGAAACACAGTGTTTGTGTGATTTTGGATGATGTTGAATGTCCTAGCTGAGCTTGGTAGTGAAAGGGCAAGACACCTGTACATGTATATCCACCATGACATCGGAAAAACAGATAAACACCATGCCCTTGGCAATCCAAGGGAGCTGACACTGTCGGCACTCCAACCCAACTTATTGCTTTGAAGCCACTGGAGAATGTCATTCTTCAACTTGTTCTTCTGTGGCAGCTGAGTGAGCGGGAATATAGGTGGCAGGCAAGTACAAGAAGCATCATCTCGGGCAGCATTCATGAGGACACTAAAAACAGTTGGTCGACTATCGGGTTCCATCCTGTGATCCGTGGCCGTGTCTGCAACCAACACAAATTTGAGAAATGAGCCAAGAGTCTTTGTCACATCAGAAACTTTGCAAGCTGGTGAAACTTTCGTCATGTCAGTTTTACTGGGGCCGGCGAATACTTTGACAAAAGTACCGCGTGTATCGTCAGGCAATGGCTCCCTATCCCCATCATACTTGCCGTCTGAGAACTCCGCATAGAAGTCCGGGATTGTAACATCCAACTCGATATTGCACGCAAACCAGTCCTTCACCGTCTTGGAAGAGCCCTCACGGGCTATTGGTGCGATCACAATAGGCATTTCAAGCCGATTCTAGCACGAATCGATACAGATTTCAGCGGGAAAATTCTCACACAATAGCCGCCATGAATGGCCAACGTAAAATGGGTGAAGTTGCCCGAGGCACTTGCGACGCTCTGCGCAGCACGCACTGCGCATGCGGTGCAGAACGGCGCCAAATTTGAATGTGAAAAGATCGTTTTTTATGATTTTTTTCAAAATAAAAAATAAAAAAAGTTTCGGGTCGGGTGTGTTTCGTAGGGTCCGGCGGGGACGATCAACAACTCTTTTTTTTATCTGGCCTTAAGGGTAATCGTCGTAGTTGGGCGGTTCCCTGTTCTTTTTTCTTAACTTATTTTCTTCACTTTAAACTTTTTTTCTCGCTTATATTTCCCGAGTTTGTTTTATTAACGCTCCCTTTCCCTAAGCTGGGAAAGTCGAAGTGCATTACTAACTTCCTCTTCCCGAGCTGGGAGGACGAGGTCGAGCCTCGTGTGTTCAAACATGGTGGCTGCTCATTCGCAGCGATATGCAGCGTTTGAGCAATTAACACGCGAGCATGGCATTGCGTGTTCTCCACTGGAGGGTGTAACAGTAGAAGCCATTGTCCTCGCGATCGGGAACATGATCGGGTTTGATAAGGTACGTGCCGCATCGCGTATGAACAAACGGGTTATCGTGTTTGTGTCCGATGTAGAGCACGTTGCTCTCATCGTACAACAAGGTTTGTCCATCGACTCTGGACACTTTGTTATGGTTTATCCCTTGGCTACTCCTGCTCAGAAAGTGGTTATTTCGAATGTCCCACCATTCCTGGATACCGATACCATCCTTGCAGGGCTGCAGTGATATGGTCACTGTGTGTCCCCATTGGCATTAATGATGCTCCCTTTGGGCTGTAAGGATGAACGTGTCAGTCACGTGATGAGTTTCCGTAGACAGGTTTTTATGGTTCTCAAAAAGGAATATCCCTCTTTGAATGTTGCTTTAAAATTCACTGCAAATGGCCGCGATTACCAAGTATATAATATCACCACCGACACCCTAAAGTGCTTTGGTTGTGGTGCAGTGGGACACATGAAACGGTTTTGCCGCCATCAGAAGGAACAGCCTAACATGGTCGAAACGGGAAACAATGACACAGATTAATGTTAACGTTTCCTGCTCGACAAATGTGCAGGATAAACCAGGTAAACAAGTGAACACGCTCTCCTGTTGAACCAATGGACAGCGCAACTGAGGGGTTTGTTATTGTTTCCAAAGTTAAAAAACGTAAATCGGCTGCAAGATGTGCGGTGCGTCACCTTCTGGGAAAAGGCAAATCAGTGAAAAACTCCATCACTGGAATTCAATGTGATAACAGGTTTGCCTTATTAGAGGAAAAGGATACCTCCACTAGTACAAACTTTATCAAGGAAAAAGTGGATTCTAATTTTTCAATCCCAGTGAGTGTTCCTGATCCCTCAGACAGTGTCATCTCACACGAGGATGCTCATTGCGCAGCTTCCTCCTGTCAATCGCAAGAGGAGGAAAAGCACTTAAAATCTCCCCCTAAAAAAGGAATAAATTAGGAAAATAAGGGCACAGAGAGAATAGAAGAGGATAATTTAAATCCACTGAAGGAGAGTGACATCCATGAACCGAGCATCGTGGTCATGTCACAAACAGACTTGGAGCCCCCCACCTCGCATCCCGAAGAATCTTCAAATGTGACTCCAGCACAAAACGTCCTGAAGAAGTTTCATTTATTGAAACTGAGCAATCATGTGATGTGCACCAGGAAGCTGAAACACCATTTGATTCCCCAATGAGGAATCTGATGGTGAGGGTCAAGCGGAGTCCTCTCAGATTCTAAAGGCTGTAAACAGCCCTCTGGATGACGAGCTTTGGGACTTTTCGAGAGATTCCTATCGGGAAAGGAACATTGAACTGAAAGATCATTTCCCTGATCTTCAGGTGTTGATTTTTAAATTGAAGGAAATTGTGCGTAACCCTGACACTCCAAATTTCACTGATGCTCAGAAGCACCGGTTAAGAAAAATGATCCAGAAAGCTCGGCAGGAGCTTCGTAAATGAGGTTCCTATGGGTTTTTTTTGATCTATTTAGTTATTTATCTTCTTTCTTTTTCCGAAAGAATGAGTGTTAGTTTTGGCAGTCTAAACATTAACGGTGGTGCTAGTTTAGAACGCAAAGTTCAGGTAAAAGATCTGACCCGGCGTTTGCACCTGGATGTCTTGTTATTGCAAGAAACGCATGGAGATCTGAATGGCCAAGCCCAGTGGAGAAGGCTAATGAAGGGCCAGTGATATCTATATATATCAGTGATATATATCACCTTCAGTGATATCAATTGTCTCACTGCTGGAATTGCTTTCTTTGTCTCCTCCTCATTAACACTCTCACAAGTTCAATATAATGAAATAATTCCCGGACATCTGGCTTGTCTTCAATTCACTGCCAATAATCAAATCTTTGTTTTTGTAAACATTTATGCTCCCAGTAAGAATGCTGAAAGGCACAACTTCTTTATAAAACAGGAGGATTTTCTGAGTACAATTGACTTAAATTGCTCTTTTATAATGAGTGGCGACTTCAACTGCACTCTTGACCCTGTTTTAGACAGAAACAGTGCGGAGCCACATCCTAGATCTGCCAAACCTTTGGAGAAAATCATCAAGACGATGGGATTAATAGATGTCTGGCGTATTCAGCACCCTATGCAACGGCAGTTTACTTGGTCTAGATGTACGTCTCAGATGCACACACTAGCCAGGTTAGACAGAATTTATGTCAATACTGTAATGCTTGACAAGATATTGAAATCCGATATCGTGCCTTCTCTTTTTTCTGATCACCTGGCTGTAACTTTGTCCTTTAAGTTTGCTCTGCAGCAACATGGCAGTCCATATTGGAAGTTCAATGTCATGTTGCTGGAAAATGCGGCTTTTTGTGAAGCTTTCAAAGTGTTTTGGATTAGCCTCGAAGAAAGAAAGAATAATTTTGATAACCCGATATTATGTTAGGACTACTTTAAGGCACAGATCGCTGTCTTTTGCCAACAGTTTAATTATTTCTCATCTTTTAGTGTAAAAAGGGAGAGGTTCGCACTAGAAAAGGAAATAATGAGGTTGCAAACTGATGTGGCAAATAACCCCAATGTAACAAATAATTATTTGCTTATGGAAAAGAAGACTCTACTAAACAGCCTAGTCGAATACCAAGCAAAAGGTGCAATGGTCCGTCTACGGATGGATCAGCTATATAATTTAGATGCACCGACCAAATTTTTCTTCCATTTTGATAAAAAGACTACCAATCAAAGGCAAATTGAAACCCTAAAGCTCTCAACTGGTAACACTGTGACGTCACAAGATAATATAAGGAGGGAGGTTTATAACTTATTTTCAGGCTTGTTTATGGCAAATGATGTTGACGATGGCTCAATAAGTTATTTCACATCTGACTTACCCATGCTAAGTGCTGCCCGAAGGGATCAGCTTGGCTCCTTACTTTCCTTGGAAGAGCTTACACTTTCCCTTGCTTCTTTACCTACGGGTAAATCTCCTGGATTGGACGGCCTCCCAATAGAGTTTTATAAATCCTTTTGGCCCTGATTAGGCCCAGAACTATTGGAGGTCTTTACTAGTTCATTACGTTGAGGTGACTTGCCGATGAGCTGCCGTCGAGAGTAATTAGTTTATTACCTAAGAAAGGAGACCCTCAGCTCATTGATATAATTGGCATCCAATCTCTCTTCTAACTTCAGATTATAAAATATTTTCTAAAGTTCTAGCTCGACGCATCGCCCCACTCCTAGAGTCGTTGATTCAAAGTGATCAGTCTTTCTGTATCCCTAACCCGCAGATACACGACAACATATTTTTATTAAGAGATCTTTCGGATGTGTGTAAAATAAAAAATGACAATTTTGGTTTGATTGTGCTTGACCAAGAGAAGGCTTTTGACCGTGTAAGTCATGTATATCTTTTCAAGGTCCTAGAGTGTTTTGGACTTGGTCCCGTTTTCCTCTCCATGGTAAAACTGCTCTATAATGGCATTTCCTCAATACTCAGAGTAACCTCTGAACTGACTTCACCTGTAAAGGTTGGAAGGGGTATCAGTCAGGGATGTCCTTTATCCGGTATTCTGAACTCTTTAACCATTGAGCCTCTTTTAATCAAAGTCCGCAGCATCTTAACCGGATGCAGAAATTTGCTCACAAGGCCTGTGAAAGTCTCTGCATATGCTGACGATATTTGTGTCATCGTACATATGGCCATAAAAAATATATTGCTGGTCTCTGAGGTATCAGAGATATTATATTTGATACCTTCCTCTGCAGTTCGGACAAGAAGGGGGCGATAATATCGCCGACATGCCGAATATGCGCTCTCGATGTGAGGGTTTCGAGGGCTTAACCCGGAAGCACGCGTTTGTGTGCGTTCCTCCCGACAGAGTTCCTGTAGAGGACATTATTCTCGTAGTTGGGAATATTTATTGTTGATGAATCAGAAGGTAGTTGTTTTCGTTTCAGACAAAGAACTCGTCCATGATGTTGTAAGTGCCGGAATAAGCACAGCAAGTGGCCATTTTATGATGGCGTCGCCGATGTTGACTCCCGCGACGAGAGTCGTTATATCAAACGCACCCCCGTTTATTTCCAATGACAGGATTATGGCCTTGTTATCTGGTTATGGCAAAATGGTGTCTCGGATATCCACAATTCCTCTTGGCTGTCGGAATGAACGTGTTAAACACGTCATGAGTTTCCGAAGGCAGGTTTACATGGTCCTACCAGACCGTGGGGATGATACGGGCCTCAATATATCGTTCAAAATAAACTTCGAGGACACTAACTACCAGCTGTGTGAATCGTCTGCCACCTTAATGTGTTTTCAGTGCGGAGCGTTCGGGCATTTTAAACGCTTTTGTCCCTCGTGTGGTGTGGGAAAAAAGGTCACACTGATGCGGTGTGTAAGGATGAGGTTACCGTGACTCCACGAATTAACATTCCTATTGGGAAGGAGGTTAACGTGACTACACAAATTAACATTCCCAACGAGGAGGAGGTTACCGGTACGCCACAGACTAACATTCCCAACGAGGAGGAGGTTACCGGTACGCCACAGACTAACATTCCCAACGAGGAGGAAGTAAACGTTAATGCATGGCTTATTGTTCCCAATGAGGGTGAAACCAGCAGCTCAATCGCGAATGTTATTCCTCCTCGGCAAAGCGTTGCTATGGAAACCGAATCTAAATTGGTGACGAGTAAACGAAGAGCGCTTGATGAGTCTTTTATCACCAGGTGCTGTTAAAAAGGTTGTGCTCGATGTGCAGACCTTCCGTGCAGAAACTCTTCAGGATACTCCTGAAATCTCAGTGCAAAACGTGGACCAAATAAATGAAACGGAACACCTGGAGAAGTGTAACGGGATTCAAATGGTACAAAAAGTGCTTCCATTTCCCGCACGGACGAGGGTGATGATGTAAATATGGCTGACAGTGAGTCAGTGAATGATACGTCATTGATCCGACCACATGAAGGTGATCAAACTATGGTCCAACATAATTATGCCCATTTAGCAAATGAGGGTTTAAACACAAATCCACAGGAGTGTGGAAACAATGATTTGACTCCATTTGAGGAAAGTCGTCGTCAGGCTGCCGATGTTTCCCAAACCCAGCACTCTGGGGACCCCCAGACCCTGGCATACTTGTGCATAAAACAGGAATGGCTGAGGGTGTTGACCCAGACCCCTTTGGAGCAATGTCTGACTTATCGGAATCAGAGGAGGAGGTGGATGTGACGGTTGTATCACAATCAATGGTAGATCAGCCCCAAGTCCCTCCACACATTGTTCTCTCGTTTCTCAATTAAACGTAGACAACGGAATGTTGTCATTTTTGATCATTTCCCCGACTTGGCTTCCATTATTCAGGCTGCAAAACTGGTCGTAAAAAAATCTGAGGAACTAAACCTCACAAAATCACAGTTTCATCGACTAAAGAAAATAATAACAAAGGCAAAGTTTGAGTTTTCTCAGCGTCAGACAAAATTCACAAACAAATATGAAGACACTCACACTTGCAACTCTTAAAATAAATGGTGGTGGGGCGAACAACATCCGCCAGATCCAAGTAAATAGTTTATTCAAACGGAAGTAAGTTCATGTGATCTTACTGCAGGAAACTCATATCATTGAGAAGGTTGAACATGACTGGAGCAGCATTTTTTAAAGGGAAATGCTTCTTCAGTAACATGTCGTCTGTATCTGCTGGAGTTGGGTTCTTGTTAAAACCAGGACTTGTACCTGACTCTTGCCTCTTTCAGGAGGTGATAAAGGGCCGGTTTGCTTCCCAGGAACTGGTGATTAATAACCTAAAATTTGTTATTTTTAATGTATATGCACCAAGTGAAAGTACTGACCGTAAAACTTTCTTTACTGTCGTCGTAAACCATTTAAAAGTGTTTGACCTCAATCAGTGCATATGCATGGGGGTGATTTAAATTGCACGTTTGAGCCAAAATTGGACAGAAACTCACCAGAACCACATCCCGAAGCCCATGGTGACCTCTCCCATTTCCTTTCCGTCGTGGGTTTTCTTGATGTATGGTGCTTGATACACCCAAATGACCAACAGTACACATGGTGTCGATGTCCCAATGGTCAAGTGTCCTTAGCGAGGCTTGACAGATGGTACATCACCCCACGTTTTAGGAATATGATTACCTTCTCAAATATTGTCCCGTCTATCTTCTCTGACCACCACATGGTCACTATGGGCCTACCCTTTCCTCAGTTTAAGCATACCAGTGTCTATTGGAAATTTAACACAAGGATTTTGGATGATGCCTTTTTTAAGGAAGCCTTTCGCAATCTATGGATAGCAGTAGTTGAAAAAAAGCCCCGTTTTGCTTCCATTAACCTGTGGTGGGACAATATGAAAACCCATATAAAGCTGTTTTGTCAACAGTTTAATTCATATGTCACTCATGAAAGTCGAGTTACACTGGCTCGGTTAGAAACTGAAATTCAAAAACTGGAGAACAAACTGGCGAAACAAGAGAATGAGGCAAACTATAAGTAACTCCTTGAAAGAAAGACCCAACTTAGAGAACTATTGCAGGAGAAAGCTGCAGGATTATTAGTTAGATTAAGAATAAAAAATATTAAAGTTGTTAGGGTTAGTTGTTAGGGTTAGGAACCTGAAATGGAATCTGGAAAAGCTCTCCAGGAATTCATGGCCTACCAGCTGAGTTTTACTTGGAATTTTGGGACCTTTTAGGTCCAGAACTCTTAAATGTAATCCAAGAATCCCTGCGAACTGGTGCAATGCCATTAAGCCTAAGGAGAGCAGTGGTGAGTCTACTCCCAAAGTCAGGAGATCTCCAGTGAATGGAGAATTGGAGACCATTTTCAGTATTGTGCACCAACTACAAACTGTTTTCAAAAGCGATGGCAAATAGTCCGAAGAAAGTCATTGGTGACCTGGTCCTATCCAATCAGATTTTCTGCATCCCCAGTCGAACCATTTATGACAACATTTTTTTTAGTTCGGGATTTAATGGGCACTTACCACGATCAAAATGATTTTGGAATATTTTTTCTAGACCTGGAAAAAGCCTTTGACAGTATTGATCATGTTTTTTGTGGCGTGTTCTGGAAGCATGTGGCTGTGGGGTTAATTTCAGAGCCTTCATATCTCTATTGTACACTGACATCTCTAGTGTAATTAAGGTAAACAATGAACTCGTTTCCCCCATACAGGTTCAGAGAGGGGTATGGCAGGGTTGCCCAGTCTCAGGATTGCTTTTCACCCCTCAGCCCAAATTGGGCTAAGGGGTATTGTCATCACGGGCATCGTCCGGGCGTCCGTCAACTTTTGGTTTCTGTCAATTTCAAGGAGAACGGCTTGTCCGATTAAAACCATTTTTGCAGTGTGTGTTGGGGTTGAGTCGAGGAAGGTTCATGGACGTGCTGCGATTTTCCATATGGCCACCACGGCAGCCATCTTCAAATTGGTTTCCGTCAATTTAGAGCAGAACGGCTTGTCCGATTAAATCCATTTTTGCAGTGTCTGTTGGGGTTGAGTAGAGGAAGGTTCCTTTCGAAAACGGGCGCTGTGATTTTCAATATGGCCGCCACGGCAGCCATCTTGAAATTGGTTTCCACCATGCATGGGCTGAGGGGTTATGTCCGCTTTGCGGTGCTATTTATTGCATTAGCAATGGAACCATTAATTTGTACGCTCAGGGATAATATCTCTGGCCTGATGTGTTTCCCAAGGAGTCCACCTTTGACTATATCAGCATATGCAGATGATGTGTGCATCATAATCAGAAGCAAACAGGATATTGATGCTCTTGTTAAATCCTTGAGAACCTTTTTCCAGGCTTCTTCCCTGAAAGTTAATTGGAGGAAAAGCAAAGCTATTTGGGTGCCTTACCTTAATAGTTGCCTACGTGTCTCGACACATCTACCTCCTCTTCCGGAAAACTTAGAATGGAAGGCAGATGGTATCGACTACGTTGGTGGGTCCCTTGGTTCCACACAATTTATGGAAAAGAATTGGGAAGGCTTGATTGGAGAAATGGAGAGGGAGACTGAACCTGTGGAAAAGAGCCCTACTGCACCTTTCATTTAAGGGCCGTGTCTTAGTTGCCAATGACTTGGTTGCTGCAACTTTATGGCATCGTTTTATTATTTCTACAACCGCCGGAAGTGTTGCTTAGAATGATCCAGGCCAAACTTGTGGACTTTTTTTGGGGAGGCCATCATTGGCTGCGGCCAAACGTAATATGCCTTACTTCATTTGAAGGAGGCCAAGGCCTTGTTCACGTGAAATCCCGCCTCATGGCCTTTCACTTGTGCTCCATTCAGCGCCTTCTATACAGTATGTTGAGCACCTGCCAAACTACCCATTGGCCTGTCATATTTTGCAACAGGCGGGCAGACTCGGCTATGGTCGTGAAGTATTCCTGACACACCTCAAGGATGTGGATACAGCAACGCTCCCTATATTCCACCAGAGCCTTGTCAATGCCTGGAAAGATCTTACAGTGAGTCGCAAAGAGGACACATACTCCCCAGGGATGTTCGAAGTTGAACCACAGTTTTTAAACCCTCTCTTCCCTGATGTATTCAAGAGCCGTGATTTGTGCCAACGTTTCATTGATGCAGGCATGAACAAAATATGGCACCTATACTAGGGCCAAACTCTGGTGTAGGGTGGAAGACTGTGGAAGAAATCTCAAATATGACAGGAATTTGGTCCAAGAGGACAATCGGCTTAATATTGAGGAAAGTCGTACAAAACGGTCATCGGCTACGGGTATTATGGACTCAGAATACACATGGACATCCTGATGAGTCATATTTCCCTAAACTGATTTGACTGCTCCCCCCAGAGAACTTCCACCTGTTAGCAAAGGGACAAATGAATTGCAAGCTGCTAGCAGCAAGAGCCTGTATAGGTGTTGCATGTCCCTAATTTTCGGTGTTTCTCCATTAAACGGAGTAGCACGCTGGAAGAGACTACTCCTTGCCGGGCCCCCCACTGAACCTGTATGGGAAGCGATGTATTGTAAGCAAATCACCAAAAGAACAGGGGATCTCCAGTGGCGCATTGCCCACTGGATCATCCCATGCAATACATATGTGAGGAATTTTGCCCCAATATCTGCATGCTGCCCCTTTTGCTCTGTAAATTTGGATGTTTTTTTTTTTTCATTGGCTGTTAAAGACTTTTTCCATTATTTAACTGGTTGAATTTTATGTCACACAAATTGAATTTCAGATATACTTTTCGTTCCTTTATTTTTGGGTTCAAAAAGAAATGTACACAAGACAAAAAAATATGAACTGCTGTGTTTTTTTGTAGCAACAGCAAAACTTGCTACATACTTGTCAAGAAAGGAGAAGCGTAACGGTAAACCACTTCACCAATGCAACGTCATGACGTTTTTCACTGCGCTTGTTTCTGCAAGGGTAAAACTTGAATTTAATTTTACCAAGACCATGGTTGAACTTGATGTGTTTGTGGAAAAATGGTGTTTAGAAAATGTTTGTGAAGTTCGCCAAAATGAGTTGGTATTATCTCTTTCTTAAATAATCAAGTCTTTATACAGTTTTGGTAGCATTGCTTTATTTTGTGTTTTTGTAAAAATGAAATGATTAATTGTTATACTCATTGTTTCCTTGCTTTCTTTTTCTCTCCTGTTTGTTGGGATTTTTGATTTGTAAATTGTGCATACACACTTTTATATTTTTTGTAATAAAAGGACCTTAAAAGTCTCTCTTCTTTCTTTCTCTCTTCTTTCTTTCTCTCTCTCTCTCTCTCTCTCTCTCTCTCTCTCTCTCTCTCTCTCTCTCATCTCTCTGTCTGTCACCCCCTGCCGGCTGTTGCGATTTGGGTGTGGCGTCATGGCGGCTGTGAGCAACTGCTCTGTGTTGTGGTGAGTCCTTTGTGAGTTTTTCTCCTCTCCTGCCCTACCATCCCCTCTCCTTTTCCATCCTGTGTGCTTTGGCGTTTTGTTTTCATCCTCTCTGTACCTTTGTCTTCGAGAGAGAGAGAGAGAGAGAGAGAGAGAGAGAGAGAGAGAGAGAGAGAGAGAAAGAGAAAGAGAAAGAGAAAGAGAAAGAGAAAGAGAAAGAGAAAGAGAGAGAGAAAGAGAAAGAGAAAGAGAAAGAGAAAGAGAAAGAACAGTCCGGTGTTGAGAGGGTCCTCAGCCAGCGGTTTAGTATGGCCGCCGGGGGGGAGGTCTTTTCTTCACTTTGTGGCTGTGTTTAATGGTTTTAGGCTGTAGCTGATCTATTTGTTGGTGTTCGACAAACATTGGGTTCTCTCGGTTCTCGGTTACGAACGTGTCACCGCAGGTTTGCGATCGATTCAAACATTGGGTTCTCTCGGTTCTTGGCTACGAACTTGTCTTTGGTCGAGTTAGAATGGCGGGCGAACGTTTCCGCATTGATACGTACGAATCGCTAACTCGTAAACACGGGCTAGTTTGTGTTCCTTCCAACGAGGTGGAAATTAACGATGTGCTTTCCGCCATTGGAAACATCGTTGGTGCACACAGTATTCGCGCTGCCTCTCGTATGAATAAGAAATTCGTCATATTTTTGTCCGAGGAGCACATGGTAGCGAGTGTAGTTGAACAAGGCTTGTTCATTGACCCGAACACGTTCCTCTCTGTGTTCGCTTTACAAACCCCTAAGGTAAAGATTAACATCAGTAATATCCCGCCATTTATTAGAAATGAGGATTTACGTGAACAACTAAGCAAGTTCGGTAAGGTCGTATCGAGGATTTCGATGGTGCCGATGCGAAATGTTTGCGATCGATTCAAACATGTCATGTCCTTTAAGAGAGTGGTGTACATTATACTGCCTGGAAATGTAAAAACGCTCAATGTCGTGTTGAGTGTGAAAATCAACGGCTTTGAATCCAAAATGTATGCCTCCTCGGAGGCTATGACGTGTTTCGGGTATGGGGCTTACGGGCATGTGAAGAGTGCCTGCCCCAATGCGGGTACACCGCAGGAAAACGGAGGATTGGTGAGGAGTGACTCCTCTTCACCGCACACTGACGGGGAGGAGGTGGATCGAGTGGGTAACCTACCCACCCCACCCCACCTACTGCGGTGAGTGAAGCGCCAGACGCGACCACCCCGACCGGGGGGGAAGTGATAGTTTTAGAACATGAGGTGACTAACCCGCCCCTCCACCTAAGGTGGGAATGAAAGTGGTTGAACCCTCTCCCATTTCGTCCAATGTACAGTGTACACTGCAGTATGGATGATATAAACATGGAAGTATCCGTAGCGGACACCAGGAAAAAAAGGTCAGAAGCGTTCAAGTGATGAATTCTGTGATTCCAAAGAAAAACAAAATAAGATTCAGATCGTGTCAGGCTCGCAGGACCTCCGGGGTGAGGCCTACACCGGAAACTCCTTGGCAGTAACGGAAATGGTACCTGAAGTGTGTGTACGTGAGGAAGATTCGCTTGCACCACTTGCTGAGATTGAGCATGACCTGGAAAATAGTCGATCCTCTCAGGATGTGGTAAGTCCTTGTCCTGATAACCAAACTCGCTCAGACGAGTTAGCAGCTGGATCTGCTAGTAAGGAAAAAATAGATAAAGGGGAAAGTCCTTGTGACTGTGAGGATAACGTTAACCTTTCTTTGACAGACAAAAATGAAGGGGATGATGAGGTGGGGGACATACTTATAGCCACAGGGGATATGGTAAATTTGGATGGGTCTGCAAAGAGTGCGGAGGTCCTTGACCCTGTAGGATTGCTGTTTCCAAAACTAAGTGTTCAACAAATAGTAGGAAAAGGAGCAGATCAAGACGAAGCACTTGATTCTGATGAAACCTCTTCTACTCCACTCTTTAGTGCTTCAAGTGCTCAAGAGAATGAGGCAGGTGATGACAACACCATTGTTGTGAAAATCAAGCAGTTCCACAACTTTGTCCCATAGGTAGGTTTAATTTCAATCAGATCTCTGACATCATCCTGTAAAATACAATCATGCAATACACATATCAGGATCTTGGCATCATATAGAAAGTAACGGTGATATTAGTCAAAGCAAGCTAGCCTAGAATATCAGCAGGTACGTACCGTCCAAGTCTACATGTCATAGAATAATGTCGCAGGAGTGGCCCTTGGGTCGCGGTCATCCGAGGTCTTCTAGACGCTGCACAGCGGTTTAAGTGAGCATCACACCTGGGTTCAACTTTGATCCATTTTCACTACATTCTCCCCGCCGTTAGAACTACACTACCGCTAGGCTGGAATCAAGCAAGCGTCAGCATTAATTGATTAGTGATGTCAGTTCCTTTCAGTCGGCCCATCCGTAACGGTCAGGGCGGCGAATTGCCCTGCCAGCAAGGGTCCGGAAACTACCGGGTGCAACATCCCCTAGCCCGGAGTCCCCAGCATCGGAGTAGCCGCTGGAGGCAGGTGTCGTTGGGGGCACCACAGTGCCTTCAAGCAGGGGTGTATCTGGTGACGGGAGGGGCGGCAGATGCTCCATAGGCGGAGCATCGGGAGAGTCCATAGACTCGTAGATCGGTTCGTCGATATCCCCATAAGGCTCGATGTCTCCACAAGAGGCGAGATGGCGCACAGAGACAGTGGACTCACGTCCATCGGCCAACAACACGCGAGCATGCTCGGGATTAGCCTGGAGTACCTGCACCTTATCCACTAAGGGATCGTACTTGCTCGTGCGAACCGCACGTTTGAGATAGGCCGGCCCCGGCTCTGCGAGCCAACTGGGTAAAGATCGGATACTCCCCGGGCTCCTCGGGTGGTGGAACAGCCTTTCATGAGGAGTCTGGTTGGTGGCCGTACATAATAGAGCCCTGATCGAGTTCAGCGCCATAGGGAGCGACCAAGCCCATTTATCTAGGCCCCGGCCGAGGGTCCTGAGGCTTCGCATGACGGCCCTCCATATAATCCCATTAAATCGTTCGACCTGCCCATTTGCCTGCGGCCTGTACGGAGTGGTGTAGCTAGAAGCGACATTATTTTGGAGTAAGAAGCTCCGCACTTCCTGGGACAGGAACACCGCACCCCGATCTGTATGCACGTAGGCTGGATACCCAAACATGGAGAACAAATTCTGCAGGCACCGTATGACTGTGGCGGCCGACATATCCATGCACGTATAAGCAAAAGGGAATTGCGAGTACTCATCGACGATGGTGAGCAGATAACGAGAGTTACTCGACACCGGCAACGGCCCTTTGAAATCCATCGCCAACCTCTCCCATGGTCTAGTAGCCCTGACCAGCGTTCCGATGGGAGGGTTGTAAAAACGCGGTTTGAGCTCGGCACAAACAGAGCAGTCGCGACAGATCCGGCGGATGTCCTCAACCGAGTATGGCAGATTACCACGATGCACAAAATGAGCGAAACACATCACCCCAGGATGACACATAGTGTCGTGCAAAGCGCGCAGACCCTCCAAAGTTATGAGGCCCGCACACGTAGCCAGCCGCGATAAAGCGTCGGCGACTAGGTTATCCTTCCCCGGGCGATATTTGATAGTGTAGCAGAAGTCGGCGAGTTCGATACGCCAGCGAGTGATTTTCTCGTTCTTAATGCGTTGAGCATGTAAAGTGTCGTACATAAACGCAACGCTCTGTTGGTCCGTGATGATTTGGAAGCACCGTCTTTGCAAGTACGGACGCCATCGCCGAATCGACTCGACGATCGCGTACGCTTCCTTTTCGACAGACGAATGCCTCTGCTCAGCGGAGGTGAGAGTCCGTGAAAAGAAAGCCACAGGGCGCCCTCCCTGGGAGAGAGTCACCGCTATCGCATGATCCGAGCCATCACTCTCTAAGACGAAAGATTTGCTCTCGTCGATCGTTGCCACAGCGGTGTCAGCGATGTCGGCCTTTAGGCCCCGATAGGCAGCTAAAGTGGCAGGGCTCATGGGGAACGCTTCGCAGGCCACAAGTGGGCGGAGTTTTGCAGAGAAATTTTGCACCCACTTGGAATAATGGGCGAACAGCCCGAGAGCACGCTTCAGCGAAGCTCGATCGCCGGGCGGGGCCATATCGAGCAAAGGTCGCAGACGCTCCTTATCCAGAGCAACAGAGCCGTGGGTCACGGTGTACCCCAGAAGATCTATCTTGCGCATAGAGTAGCGACACTTAGCCTCATTCATGGTTAGGCGATACCTCTGCGTGACCTCAAGGAAGCGCTTCAGATTCGCATCATGATGCTCGCAAACCGTAAGATTGTCCAGATATACAAAGACATTGGTCAAGTTCTCCTTAGCGATGAGGTCATCCATAGCCCTCTGAAAACAGGCGACCCCGTTCGTCACTTCAAAAGGTAATCGGGTGAACTGGTATAACCTTTGACCCGATTCAAAGGCGGTATAGATGCGGTCAGCCCCGGAGATGGGGATCTGATGATACGCACTACAAAGATCGAGAGTGCTATAGACTGAGTACTGGGCAACCTGTCGAACCAGGGCGTCCATCCCCGGAAGGGGGTAGGCGTCCAGCTGTGTAAATCAATTAACTGTCTGTGAATAGTCGATTACCATGCGTTTGCGGTGCGCTTCACTTCGCACCACCAAGACCTGGGCTCGCCATGGCGACCGGCTGGGTTCTATGATACCTTCCCTTAAGAGCTGGGCCGTTCCTTGCGCAATAAATTGCGCGTCAGCTCGTGAGTAGCATCGCGATTTTACCGCCACTCGTGTGCAGACTGTGGTCATATTGGGGAACAGCATCAGAGGCTCGATGTCCATTCCTGCAAGAGCGCACACCGCCAGCGTGTCAGTACCCCCAAATTCCATTTCCAAACGTCCATGTCGCTTCAGAAAATCATGTCCTAATAAGATATCAGCACACAATGCAGGTAAGACCATAAGATGTACATCTGGGAATATACGTCCCTTTATCACAAGCTTCAATCGACATTCCCCTTTTGTACTGAGCCTAAGCCCTTGGGAGGCCATAAAGATCCGACAGGTTGTCCCAAAAATCGGCCAGTCATGTTTTCGCACCAGTCGAAGATCGATAAAACTATCCGTGGACCCCGTATCGATTAAAGCCTGAGCAAAAATGCCTTCGATCATTCGTGGAATAATGGCCTGAGCAAGGCCGGCAGGTATTGAGCCATCCGAGCGAGATGATCGCGCCTCGCGTGTAGATCCAACGCCGGCTACAGTTTTCCGGCTGTTCGAGCAGCCTCCGGAGGGCGCTTGTGCCAAGCGCGTAGTTTGCCGTGCCAAAGCAGTAGCCTGTAGTTCATACGAGCTGCCATCGGATGGCGCTCGTGTCACGCGAGAAGGGTCGAAGCCGACTGTAGTTTCACGTGCCGAAGCAAGCGTTTGTAGTTCGTACGAGCAGCCTTCGGATGGCGCTAGAGTCGCGCGATGAGTCTCAAATCCATCATGAGACGCTCGGATTCCAGCCAAGGATGATCGCCCCGCATTCGGTCATGTTAGCGCCACTTGTTTTGGCGGCCCAATGTATCTCACCAAGGTCGAGCGTGCAGCCAGGGGCCCATGAGGAGGAGCGCTGCTCATCAAAGCCGGGTGAGGCGCCCCGCTCCGTGCTCGGCCCGTTGGCTCGGCGATAAGCCCATTTAAGGTCGCGCGAGTTCGTTTGCCCCGCGCAGCTTTCCGACAAACTTTCGCAAAATGTCCTTTCATCGAACACAAATGATATATCGCTTCACGAGCTGGACATGCTGACCTGGGATGTTGTCGATTCCCACAGAAGTAACAGGTAGCGTTTCGTCCAGGCTTCAGTCCGGCCGCGGCAGCCGCCGCCAAGCCAGAATCTGGGTCCTCCTCCTCGGGAGTGGCCGGGGATGCCGGCAGTGATGCCGCATCGGCTCCCGCGTCTTTGGCGGTAGCACTCTCCGGTTGGGCTTGACGAGAAATCCCCGCAGCGACACGTGTGTGGTCATGGAGTTAGATTGTACCCGAGCCTGTCGTAGAGCCTCCGAGAATGTCAAGTCTGCATTCTCCAAAAGTCTTTGTCTAATAGTGGAAGATGTAATCCCAGAGACAAAAGAATCTCAGACAAGATCGTCCTGGACCTGCTCATGAGTGCGTATTTCAGGAGTACTGTCTGCGAGGAGTCGACGCAGCTCTTGGGCGAAGTGGTCCAGCGACTCATTGGGCAGCTGACTCCGCGTCGAGAGCAGATGCCAGGCATATACCACATTTCGTTTCTTAATGTAAATGCGTTTCAGCTCCGTCACAGCTTCATTGTATGTTGTACATTGCTCGATTCCCCTGTAGACATTGTGGTGAACTTTGGTCTGAAGTACGTCTAGTTTCGTCTCATCAGTGACAGGGGTGTCCTGGGCTTTGAACTGATTTTCCAGTGTCTTGAGCCAATGCGTTAACTCCGCGCCCGCATCCGCAGCTTGTGGGTCGGCGGAGAATTGCGGCACATTGATCATCCGATGCCCCGCCATGTCCGCCTCTTGTTCTCGAGTGGACGACAAGACTGATTGAAATTAAGTGTTGTGAAAATCAAGCAGTTCCACAACTTTGTCCCATAGGTAGGTTTAATTTCAATCAGATCTCTGACATCATCCTGTAAAATACAATCATGCAGTACACATATCAGGATCTTGGCATCATATAGAAAGTAACGGTGATATTAGTCAAAGCAAGCTAGCCTAGAATATCAGCGGGTACGTACCGTCCAAGTCTACATGTCATAGAATAATGTCGCAGGAGTGGCCCTTGGGTCGCGGTCGTCCGAGGTCTTATAGACGCCGCACAGCGGTTTAAGTGAGCATCACACCTGGGTTCAACTTTGATCCATTTTCACTACAACCATCACCAGGGTTTCTCAAGAAAATGTTATTACGTTCCTTGATGAAACGTTCAGGAAAAGAAATGTAAAAATCAAAGACTACTTTCCGAATCTGCATGATTTTATTTTGACTGCAAAGAACATGATTAATGAACTCTATCAAGTTAACATGTCAGAACCTCAATTCCAGAGGCTAAGAAAATGTGTAACTCGAGCGGGTAAGGAACTTCATGAATAGCTAACAGAATGGAGATGAAAGTAGCATCCTTAAACATCAAGGGTGGGCGCAGTTGTGTGCGTCGCCTCAAGGTGTTTCAAATTTTTCAGAATGAAAAAATTTATGTGCTGATGTTACAAGAGACACATGCAAATCAGTCTTCTGAGGTTGAGTGGCGTAAAATCTTTAAAGGTTGTCACTTTTTCTCCAGTGCTTTCGTTGATGCCAAGGCTGGTGTGGCAGTCGTGTTACATCCTCGACTCCAGCCTTGGAGATCAGATGTAGGGAAATTTGCAAGGGCCATTTACTATCTGTGGAGTTTGTCAGTGGTAATCAAAAGATTTGCATGACTAATGTATACTGCCCGAGTGATAACTCTGCAAGAAGTGCTTTTCTTCACAAGTTAGCAGGTTTTTTAAAGAACTATTGACCTGTCTATTTTGGTTTGCCTGGGGGGAGACTACAACTGTACCCTCAACCCACAACTTGATAGAAACACCCCTGAGCCTCATCTACCGAGTGCAAGGCCTTTGGCACAGCTCATTAAAAAAATTTCAACTTGTGGATGTGTGGCGGATACAGAACCCTAACATCCGGCAGTACACGTGGGTTTGTGCTGCAAAAAATCTTTTGACAATGGCTCGTTTGGATAGAATTTATGTTAACCATGATAAGGTAAATCTTATCAAGAATTCTTATATAAGGCCATCTGGTTTTTCTGATCATCACATGGTCGTTGTTGTATGTGGCTTACCTCATCACGTTTGTAGAAGTGCATATTGGACTTTCAATGTCAAACTTTTACAAAGTGAGCATTTCAAAGAAGCATTCAGAATGGTATGGAAAGAATGTGAAATGCAAAAGTTTTCCGACCTAAATTTAAGGCAATTGTGGGATTGCACAAAATCTCAAATTAAGTGTTTTTGCCAGCAATACTGCCATTATAATACCTGTAACACACTCGGTATGATATCTGCCTTAAAAAACGATGTACTTTATTGTGAGCAGAAATCTGGAATGTCCAACGAAAATGTCCAGCAGTTGTCAGATAAAAGAACACTACTGGCTGAAATGGTGAAAGAGCGTGCATCTGGTGCTTTCGTCCGACTGCGAATGGACAATACCCAACTTGACAAACCAAACAAAGACTTTTTCAATTTGGAAAAGACACCCAAGATCCCTTAACAAATTCACGCTTTGCGCTCTTCTGCCGGTGCGCTTCTGTCTTCTCAAAGTGACATCAAGAATGAATTACGAAACTTTTATTCAAAGCTGTTTGCCTTGAGAACGGTGAACCAGGAAAACAGAAACGGGATGTTTGAACTGCTCCCATCTCTGTCTGAAGACCAGCAACAACAACCGGAGCTTGGCATCTCTCTCGGAGAACTTACTGCTGCTCTTAAAGGAATCCAAGATGGGAAAGCCCCTTGACTTGTCGGCCTCCCAGTTGAATTTTACAAGGCCTTTTGGGACATTCTAGGCCCTATGCTACTTGACATCTTTCATGATAGCCTTGAACAAGGTGAATTGCCATTAAGTTGCCGGAGGACAGTTTTGTGTCTCTTTCCAAAAAAAGGGAACTTGCAAGACGTCACAAATTGGCGGCCTGTGTCACTCCTAAATACGGACTATAAAATATTGTCGAAGGCGCTCGCGATACGTCTAAAGGAAGTCATCCCCCTTTTGATTGATATTGATCAGTCTTATTGTGTTCCAGAGCATTATATTTACGATAACATTTTTTTGGTGAGAGACTTGATCAGTCTCGGTCGTACTACATCTCATGGTTTGGTTTGGTTCTTTTAGATCAAGAAAAAGCTTTTGACAGTGTTGACCATTCTTTTTTGTTTGCTGTACTAAGGAGAGCTGGTTTTGGACAAAATTTTGTTTCCTATGTTAAGTTGTTGTATGAAAATGCATCCTGTCTGTTGAAGGTAAACAACAGCTTATGTCGCCCTTTTCCCTATCAGCGAGGCATCCGTCAGGGCTGCCCGCTTTCAGGTATGCTGTGCAGTCTCTCGGTCGAACCTTTACTAGCTTTGCTCCGCAACTCAGTGGAAGGAGTCTCCTTAACAAAAAACTACAAAATGGTTACTTCAGCTTATGCAGATGACATTTGTGTTGCTGTTTCCAGCCAAAATGATATGGGTGAGGACTCTCGATGTCTGTCCCAGTTTGAGCTCACTTCCACGGCAAAAGTAAATTGGAACAAAAGTGTTGCCTTATGGGTGGGCCCCAGTTCACCTTCCTCAGCTCTGCCTGTGTTACCAGGAGGAATGCAGTGGAACAAAGAGGGGTTTAAATATTTAGGGTTATTTCTAGGAGTCCAAGCATATGAACAAAAAAATTGGGAGGGTTTCTTGGAAAGAATTCAGCAGAAACTGGCTAGATGGAAACGGTTGCACCACCTTCGATCGCTTAAGGCAAGGGTGACAATAATAAATAACCCGGTGGTTCCATTTATTTGGCATAAAGTTATCCCCCTCCAACCTCCTAGATACTTGGTCACAGCCATTCAGAGGGTTCTATCTCAGTTTTTCTGGGGAGGCCACCATTGGCTTGGACCAGACGTGGTGTGCAGACCCCGAAATGCAGGTGGCCAAAGCTTGATACATGTCCCGAGTCGGATAATGGCTTTCCATATGTTGACGATAAAGCGTTTATTGTATGGTGAGTGTGTCCCATGGCGGCCTCTCACAAATGCTTGGCTGCAGGAAGCAGATGGGTTGAAGTATGACCGGGAGCTCTTCCTCATGGACCTGCAGCATGTCAACACGACTCTGCTCCCCGAGTTTCATCAGAGACTTTTGAATGCCTGGCAAGTTCTTGGAATACAACGATTAGAGGTGTCCTACGATGCCAAAAAATATATGCATGAGCCATTGGTTCTGAATCCTTTATTCCCTGAAATTTCAACCTCCAGGTCATTTATGCATTGCTTCACCAGTAATGGAATAAACAGAGTGTGAGACCTGATGAAGCCTTCCCAAAATGGATGGTTATCCACCGGTTCTCTCACATCAAAAGTGGGGGTTCGGTCATCTAGAATGGTGGACAAAGTTTTGAGAGTTGTGATTAAAACTTTCAGGGAATTCAATATCTGGTGGACTGGGGCAGATGGAGTGGTGGACTCTCGTCTCTATTTCCCTGAGCTCCAAATCACCTCAAAAAAACAACAGTGTGTCTTCTCAAATGCAGATGGTTGTGGTGTGTTTCATGTGATGGGGGAAAAAAGTTATTTATGGGATATGCCAAGAGGTGCTTATACCGGGTTTCACAAAACCTTTTAAAAAATCGGTGGGAGGAGATCATTCCTGCTAGTTCGTTCCTATCTCCAGTGTGGAAAGAGATGTATAGGTCTCCAACTTTATTTCGAACCGGAGACTTAAATTGGAGATTAGTTCATCAGGCCCTGGTTACCAAATACTTACTTAATAAGTTTGATCCCTCTGTACAGAATGTTTGTCCTTTTTGTGAAGAGGCTGAAAATGTGACCCATGCTTTTGTGAAATGTAGGAGATTGGTACCCCTTTTTTTTAATTTCCCCCAACAGTTATTTTATCAATTTAAGTTTGTTTTTTCTGTTACAATTTTTGTGTATGGCATTGAAAGGAGCACCAAGAGCAAGACAGCGGTCCCTTTCTTGAATTTTCTGTGCGGAATTGCTAAACTTGCAATTTATAAAACTAGGAAGATCAAATTGAGTGGCAGAGATGAAAATGTGCTCTTTTGCTTTAAATGAATAGTGTCGGCCCGGATAAGTTTTGGCAGTTTGAACGACGATTTTTTTACAGATGAGGTGTTGAGTTTGTTTTTGTAAATTTTACTTATGCTCAATGTCCACATATATATGTATATACATCCTTTTTGCTTGTACAACTTTCTTTTCTTGTAAAAATTTGTGGTGTTTTTCCGTGTGTGTTTTGATACTTTTATAATAAAAGCACACAAAAGTCAAAGTCTCTCTCTCTCTCTCTCTCTCTCTCTCTCTCTCTCTGTCACCACCTGCTGGCCGTTTGTATGCTGGTTGTACTGTCATGGCGTCTGCTTGTGGAGGCCTGTGAGTGCTCTGTGTTGTTGCTCCATTCCCCCCCCCCCCCCAGTTCTCCCTCCTCCGTGTCCTTGTGCCTGTTTGTGGAGTCTTCCTGGTGATTCCCATATACGTTGAGACGGGAGAGAGAGCCGGAGAGCACAGGGTGATCGCTGGTAAGGGTTCGCTGTTTTTGGGCGTCGCCCGATCGGTGTTTGCTCCTTCATCTTAAACCTCTATTTCCTTTTTTCCCTTTCGTTTATCTTTCCTTCAGTTTGTTTTGTTGCCTCCCTTTTCCGAAGTTAGGGAAATCGGAGAGGTCTGATTACTTCCCATTCCCGGAGTTCGGGTAGGGAAGATTATATTATATATTCACCCTCCCCGAGTTGGGGAGGGGTTGTAAGTGCAGCTGTTCCAGCATGGCAGCTGCACTATCTCGATTTACGGCCTTTCAGAGCCTGACCCATAAGCACGGGTTCTTTTGTGTACCTCCGGAACGTGAGGTTAGTGTCGAGGACGTTGTCCTCGCGACCGGTCGTGTTGTCGGGATCGACAAGGTTGTTGCTGCTTCGCGGATGAACAAGCGGATCGTTATTTTTTTGTCCGACGTGGATTGTGTCCCACAAATTGTCGAACATGGTTTGACAATCGATCCAGATTTATTTGTAATGATTTCCCCACTAGATAGCCCAGCGATAAAAGTCGTGATATCAAATTGCCCTCCATTTGTATCCGACGATGTACTAATTAAAGAGTTGTCCCGATACGGTACCATCGTGTCTCTTATCTCCATGATTCCCTTCGGGTCACGAAACAACGATTTAAGGCACGTGGTTTCATTCCGGCGGCAAGTGTTTATGATTTTAAAAAATTCCCAGAAGGATTTAAACCTTATAATAAAATTAAAACATCAACAGAACGAATATACAGTGTACGTGTCCACCAACGTTCTAAAATGTTTTGGCTGCGGACAATTTGGGCATGTTAAGCATGACTGCCCCCGAAAAGAGAATTCTCCACAAGTACAACCTCCCCTTCGAACCGGGAATAAGCAACCCCCCCACCTTCCCACCACCGATCCAAACCCTTCCACCACCGACCCAAGCCTTCCCACCACCGAACCAAACCTTCCCACCACCGAACCAAGCCTTCCCGCCGCCGACCCAAGCCCTCCCACCACCGACCCGAACCTTCCCACCATCGACCCAAGCCTTACCACCACTGATCCCAATCTGTCCACAACCGACCCAAGCCCTCTTACCACCAATCCAAACCCCCCCGCCGTACCCCCTTCCCCTCCCCTTGAAACAGGGGCCCCTCCCTCTACTGAAGGATCTAATTGCAGCCATCTCCTGTTAACGATAGATCTCACCCCCCAGGCGACATCGTCCAATCACAGCTTGTTGCCTGCTATAACTGATCCTACCTCTCTCGCCGTGGTAGCCGATGGGAATCCCCTCCCGATGATCACGTCCTCCCTCCCCCCCCCTCCCCCCAAACCCTTGCAATCTCTTCCCACTAACCAGGACGAGTTTCAATTAGTCTGCCAAAAAGGAAAAAGACATCTGCAAACAACAGATGAAAACGGTCATCTCTTTAAAAAACCTACAACTGAAAACCGACAGCCCCTCCTCTCTGCCCTAGATTTGTCCCTCGTCACAGAAAATCGTTTCTCGGTATTGGAGGACATAGATGTGGATGAATCCTCGCCCTTGTCTACTGACCTATAAACTGATATGGTTGAACCGCAAAAATTAGTACCCCCCCTCCCCCCCCTCCCCTGAAGATGGCTCATTTCTCTCCCTCCCCATCCCCTCCCTCTATGGACTATGCCCCATCCGATAACGTGGAGGGATGTGATGACGGTGAGGAGATAAATGATGAAAACCAGTGTGACACACCATCTGAGCCATCTGATATAGATGACTCTGTTAGTGAATGTGGTAGCCTTAAGGAAGAAGAAACCCCTCCAATCCCTCCCTCCGAGATAAAAAGGTTTCTTAAGGACACATTCCGAAAAAGGAATGTTGTTATAGAAACCTTTTTTCCGGAGCTACCTGATTTTATACATTCCGCTAGACTGATGGTAAAACGGCCCCACGTTTTTAATTTCAATTCCTCCCAACGTCACCGTTTAAAGAAGTGGTTGCAAAAAGCTAAGAATGAACTGCTATCAAAAAATTGAGTGGTGGTCACTCCTCCTTATAGCTGTAATGAGTTTTTCCATTTGTAGCTTGAATATTAACGGAGGATGTAGCTCTGTCCGTAAAGTTCAAGTAAGGGATTTTTTATTACAGAAGAAAGTTGACATTGCCCTCTTACAAGAGACCCATGCCAACGACTGCTGTGTCGCAGAGTGGTGTAGGCTCTTCCCCGGCCTGTCCTTCTTTAGTAACGGTGACTCCCGCAAAGGCGGTGTCGCAATAATTCTTAGCCCCTCCTTTTCGCCTTCATCGCTTAAATTCGACGAAATACACAAGGGATCCCGAGCATCCCTAGAATTCCACTACTGTGGAAAATTCTATACTATTTTTAATATCTATGCCCCAAGTACGCCTGTAGCTCGGCGAGTTTTTTTTAATGACCTTGGGACACACCTAACGTCCCTCGACAGCCAAAACGCCCTACAACACCAAGACAATCATGTTTGTATTGGTGGAGATTTTAACTGCACCCTCCAACCCCAACTAGACAGGAACAGTGCAGAGCCCCATCCTGCCTCCACAATCCCTCTCACCAAATTTTTAAAACAAATGAATTTGACAGATATATGGCGGGTACAGCACCCATCAAATAGGCAATACGATGCATTCAGGGTAATATTGTACTTGCTCGCTTGGACAAGTTTTATATTAATCCTCCACTTGAACAACTTGTTCTGTCATCCAAAATTTGCCCATCAGGATTCTCGGACCACAGCGCAACATTTCTCAAAATTTCTGCCCCCTGCCCGAAACACAAGAGTGCTTTTTGGAAATTTAATAACAACTTACTTGATGAGAGTACCTTTAAGGACTTTTTTCCGGAAATTTGGAATATTCTGGTTGCCTCCCAAGGGAATTTCTCAAACCTCAGACAATGGTGGGATAATGCCAAAACGCACATCAGACTGTTCTGCCAACAATATCGTGCGTATGGTGTTCAAGAGGAAAGAAAAACCACAACCTTACTTGAAGATTAAATCCTGGAATTACAGGAACAGCTTCAGGGAACTGCAAGTGTGAGCTACCAGGGAATGAGGCAACAAATCCATGGAAAAACGGCCTTACTGAATTCCATATCCGAAAGGCGAGCACAAAATGCTTTATTGCGCCTGAAGATGAGGTACATACATGACCTTGATGCTCCAACCAAATTCTTCTTCAGCCTTAAAAGGGGGGCCTCTTCGTCAATGATTACACGCTTGCTCCATGATGGGGAACTCCTTTATGAAGATGGCAGAATCAGGGAATGTGCCCGGAAACATTTTAAACAACGGTTTATGCGGCATGACATTAACCAGGATGCAATATCGGAACTTGTTTCTAACCTTCCAACATTGGCGGAGGATCAGAAGCAGCAGTTGGAGGATCCTCTTAGGTTACCTGAGCTCACTGCTGCCTTGAAGGCCTTGGAACCTGATAAAGCCCCTGGACTGGATGGGCTGACTAGTGAATTTTTCCAGTTTTTTTGGGACGCCATTGGACCTCACCTACTGCGGGTATTGAATGAATGTTTAGAGGATGGACAACTGCCGTGGAGTTGCCGGAGAGCAGTCACCACCTTAATTCCTAAGAAAGCGGACACTCAACTTATAGAGAACTGGCGTCCTATTTCTGTTTTATGTACGGATTATAAAATTTTAGCCAAAGCCTTGTCTAATCGAATGAAACCTTTTATGAATGTACTAATAGGAGAACATCAATCCTTTTGTATTCCTGGACGTACTATTTTTAATAATATCTTTCTTATCCGTGATACCATTCGGTTTTGTAACAATTTTAATATGAATGTTGGTCTGTTTTTTATTGACCAAGGAAAAGCCTTTGACTGTATTGACCACATGTACCTTTTTAGAGTTTTAGAGAATTTTGGGTTTGGACCTATTTTTATCTCGTACGTTAAACTTTTGTATTGTAATATATCCAGTGTTCTTAAAATTAATCAAGTATTGTGTAGCCCCATTGCTGTACAACGGGGAGTACGGCAAGGTTGCCCGCTATCTGGACTTTTATACTCTCTTGCCATCGAACCTCTTCTGCTCCAATTACGTACGCACATTTCTGGCTTCACTGGATCAATTCTTACCACACCGCTAAAAGTCTCTGCCTATGCAGATGATGTCTGTATTTATATAAAAAATAGTGCTGACGTCACTGTGGTGGCTCAGGCACTAAAAACATATTGTCAGGCTTGTTCAGGCCAGGTAAACTGGAAGAAGAGTGAAGCCCTTTGGATAGGACCTGGAGATTGCCCGCCAATTGTCCTACCAGAAGGAGTGAACTGGCAGAAAAGTGGCATTAAATACCTCGGTATTTTCCTAGGAGACAACACCTTTGAGCAGCAGAACTGGGTGGGATTACCGGACAAGGTAATGGCAAAACTGGCCTGCTGGAAAGGACTTCTTTCTCAACTTTCGTACCGCGGAAGAACTCTCGTCATTAACAATCTTGTCGCCTCTATGCTATGGCATAAGATGATATGCCTACAACCGCCCGGGAGCCTTCTTATTACACTGCAAAAGAGCATTGTCGACTTTTTCTGGAGCGGGAAACACTGGCTCCAACCCCCCGTGGCATACTTACCACTCACTGAAGGTGGCCAAGGTCTTATTGATATCCGCAGCCGGATTATGGTCTTCCGGCTTCATATCGTGCACCAACTTGTATATGGAGATGAAGCCCTACTCTGGAGGCCTCTGGCTAACTGCATATTGCAGCTTACATGCAAGCTGGGTTACGACCGAGAACTTTTCTTGATGAACCCTCATCAAATCGATTCATCTTTTCTGCCCACCTTTTACCAAGGGGTGATGAACGCCTGGCAAGCCCTGTCCTTTTCCCGTGAAATGGCAACATACAACATGGAAATGTTGTTGAATGAGCCCCTATGCTACAACCCCTTCCTGGAAAACAGCTTGAATAATAGGGGACTCGTTCAACGTTTTGTTGATGCCAAGCTGCTGCGAGTGAAAGACCTCATGACAGAGTCTGGGAGCTGCCGGCTGAGTGCTGCCGCTGTGGCACAAAAAACCGGAATAAAATCTGTCAGGATCATCTCTCGGTTCCTTCAAGGGATATCCACAACGTATCGTAATACCTGCGAGGAACTTGGCCCTTCCCCCGAGGAAACAGCGGGTGATTTCCCCAAACTCCTAGTCTTCAGCCCGCCACTTAATCTGTCCCCTGGCCTGAACAGCCCTGATGATACTGCATTATCCCTTCCCGCCTTTCCAAAGAAAACTTTGTACAACGCGTACGTTAAAATTTTATACGCAAAAACATTTTCTGAGCACCCGAGGCTTCGATGGCGGGATGTTTTACCCCCAATGCCCCCCAATTGCCCCAATTGGCGAAGTTTTTATCTCTTGCCTACTCCAAAGTATGTTGGAGATATTCAATGGAAACTTGTACACTGGATTTTACCTTATAATGTTTTACTGAACCGGTTTTCTACTGCTAACTCTAATCTATGCCCTTTCTGTGCATCCATTGAAACCCTACCGCATATATACCTTGAGTGTGAACGATTGCAACCTCTTTTTACATTCCTTCAGGAACGCTTTGTGAAGCTTGGTTCCCTCTTCAATCACAATGTTTTTATTTATGGTGTTTTAGGACCGTCTTCCCTTAGAAATGTGGTTTTAATGAATTTTTTAATTGGCCAGGCCAAGTTTGCAATTTATAAATCCAGGAAGAAAAAAATGGGAAACGCTTCTGACTCATCATATGATGTACTGCTCACCCTTAAGGCTCTTGTAAATGCAAGACTAAAGCTAGAATACCGGTTTTTTAAAATGAACAAGAATTTAACATGTTTTAAAGAAAAGTGGGTTTTTAATGATGTCATATGCACACTTGATGATGATGATTTGATAATAACTTTTCCTTGAGACCATTTTTATTGTTTTGTTTCTTTATGACTGAACATAACTGATTTTCTGTACTCTTGTAATAAAAGGAAGAAACAGTCAGTCTCTCTCTCTCTCTCTCTCTCTCTCTCTCTCTCTCTCTCTCTCTCTGTCGCCACCTGTCGGCTGTCGGTGCGTTGGGTGCGGTGTCATGGGTCTGCTCGTGTTTTGGCCTTGTAGCTCCGTGCTCGTGGTTTGTATCTCTACCCTCCCCTTACCTCTTCTCGCCTTTGTGCCGTCTTTTGTGTATCCCCCTTCCACGTTATCATCCCTTCCACCCTCTTGAGAGTGAGAGAGTGAGGGAGCACACGTGGTGAGACCGGTAAAGGTTCCCTCTTAGGGCGGTTCGCTCTACGGGTTTTTTTCGCTTTGTGTTACAAATCATAGTACTTTTTCCGTTTCTTTTTTCGTAATTATTTTTATTTTTCGTTTATTTACTGGAGCTTTTTGGCTTCATTAACCCTTTACACATTTATCCTTTGTTTAAACGTGGAAACGATGGCGGATAGCTCTCATTACACGGCTCTTGAAGCGCTAACCCGGAAGCACGGGTTAGTTTGTTCACCTCCGTCGGGAATCAACGTCGAGGCCATTATCCTCGCCTTCGGAGAGATAATCGGTTTGGATAATGTAAAAGCGGCTTCTCGCATGAATAAACGTGTGGTAATCTTTGTTTCCACAGTACCAATGGTTGCTCAAATAGTCGAGCACGAGCTCTTCTTTGCTCCCGACGTGTTTGTTCAGGTTTGTCCACTCGACACGCCGGCAGTTCGCGTTTCTCTCTCTAACGCTCCTCCATTCCTTAAGAACAAAGACCTGGTTACTGAACTAAACAAACTTGGTTCTGTCGTCTCTTCAGTTACTATGGTTCCTATACGAGGGGAAAATAACCGTTTTAAATACGTCATGTCCTTTCGTCGTTTTGTTTATATGATTTTACCACGTGGTGTAACCTCTTTAAATGCGGTATTGCCCTTCAAGGTCAAAGGTCACACTTATCGGGTCTTTGTCTCCACAGAGTCTCCAGTTTGTTTTGAGTGTGGTCAATATGGTCATTTAAAAGACTCGTGCCCGAAAAAGTCCACGGATAGAGTCACTAGCCTGAATGTTGATGAACAGCAGGGCTCCACTGAGATCGTTGTCGATAATGTAAACAGTATGGATGGTGCTGACACAAACAGAGAACCAGGAAAAGAACCCTCCCATCTTCTAGCGACCTCAAAGAGCCTGATAATAAGGTCTTGGCCAGTCCTCCAACCTATGCTCAAGTGGTTAGTGAAGGTGACGATGGAGCGCAACCTCCTCCTCAGCAGTTGCCTCCAGTTGAGGAAATTCCTCAACCTCCTCTGCCTTCAGAATCTTTTGAGGGTAATGTGATAAATACTGAAAATTTATGTGTTGGCCAGACAGCACCTGAGTCGCTCCGGTGTTCTGAAGGTAAACCTCCATGTGAGGTTGAGCCTCCATGTGTGTCCCTTGCTGAAGCTTGTGTTTATTGTGCCACCCCTCCCTCCGTGGGGAGTGGTGAGTGTGTAGGAACTAGTGATGTGTCTGTGATCGAATCCTCCATTGAGGCAGCTGAGCCTTGTCAAGCTCATGGTCAGCAGGGTGATAGTGTTGAAGTCTCAGATTGTCGCGTTGATGAGCCCATTGTTTCAGCAATGGACTTTCAATGCAATGATTGTGACTGATGGGGGTTCTTCCGTTGCCTCACTGAGTGATGATGAGGCCGACTTCTCATCGGAGCATGTCTCTGGAGACTCTGTCCCTCCTGCTGAAATCATGGATTTCCTCCAAAAAACTTACCGTAAAAGGCGCGTGAAAATTTGCGATTTCTTCGTTGACACTCACGCCTTCATTATTGGGGCTCAGGAAGTTGTACAACAATCTGCGGTCCTTCATATTTCTGCTAAATCACTGAAAAGACTTAAGAGGTACCTTGTCACAGCAAGGACAGAATTAAACCTGTAATGGCTGTGTTGCTGCCTATGTTTTTATGAACATAGCAAGTTTGAACATTAATGGTGGGCGCAGTCAGCTGCGTAGGTCCCAAACTGTGCAATTAGCCAGGAGGGAAAAGATTGATGTACTTTTATTGCAAGAAACTCGTGCCACTGCAGACTGCATGGTTGATTGGCAGCAACAGCTGATTGGCACTTGGTTTTTTAGTAATACAGATTCTGTGAGTGCGGGTATTGCTTTTTTTTGTCAGTACACGTTTGTCTGTCTCCCCCCCCCCCCCTATCTTTAAGGAAATCGTACCAGGCTATCTAGCCTCTGTCGAGTTTGAATACAATCAGCAACGATTCTTGTTTGTTAACATCTCTGCTCCAAGCGATAGTACAGATAGAGGAACTTTTTTTAATCAGTCCTTTAATTTCCTGAGACACCTCTCTTCTGATACGTTGTTGTGCTTAGGGGGTGACTTTTAACTGTACTTTAAACCCAACTTTAGATAGGAACAGTGCAGAGCCACATCCAGCTTCAAGTAGGCCTCTTTCTAATATAATTTCGCGGCATGGCCTCAACGATGTATGGCGGCAACAACACCCAAACCTGCAGCAATTTAGCTGGTTTCGGGTTTTACTTAATCATCTTTCACTTGCTCGTCTTGATAAATTTTATATTCCTAACTCTGCTGTCAATCTTGTGACATATACGGCTATTGTCCCTTCAGGCTTCTCTGAACATTCTTTGGTAAAACTGTGTTTTTCTTTTCCTCGTTTCAAACGCCGCACCCTGTATTGGTCCTTTAACACCTCACTTCTGAGCGATCCTTTCTTTAAGTCATCCTTTGTGGTTTTTTGGGACAAGGTTGTGTATTTCCAACATCGTTTCCTAAATCTCTGTCAGTGGTGGGACTATGCTAAAGCGCAGATCCGTGTTTTCTGTCAGCAACACCAAACCAATTGCTCTCAAAGTAAACAATTATGTATTGATGGCTTGAAACAAGAAATTCTACGATTGCAGGAAGGTGCTGAGGTCCTCAGTGATGAAAGACGGTGTCAACTCCTCTTTGAAAAACAAACTCTGCTTAAGGAATTAATTCAAGAAAATGGTATCGGTGCCTTTTAGTCAGGCTGAGAGTGAATGGTTTACTGTCATCAGACACATGTTGTAAAGATTTCTTTAAGTTTGAGAAGACGACGAAGGCGAGCCAGCAAATGCTTAGTCTTCGGGCTGGTGATGGGCATATTCTTAGTGATAATATGGAGATTGTTCATTTTGTTCGGTCTTACTTTGAGAGTGTGTTTTCCTATAAGCCTAATGATGTGCCTGCAATGCAGAATATTACGACCAATTTACCGCAGATAGATGAGCATCAACGGCATGTCTTGGATGAGAACATTACTCTCGGTGAACTTAAAACTGCGCTCGATGGCCTTGCTGATCATAAGGCTCCTGGTTTTGATGGGTTACCAGCTGAATTTTATAAAACTTTTTGGGACATGCTTGGACCTGCTTTGCACTCAGTGTTTTTATACAGTCTGCGTGAGGGATTGTTACCCCTTAGTTGTCGACGTGCAGTTGTTTGCCTTATCCCTAAGAAAAACGACCTGCAATTGATACAGAACTGGCGTCCAATCTCTCTTCTCTGCACAGATTACAAGATTTTTGCCAAAACGCTAGCTAACCGTGTAAAGACTGTTCTAAGCACAGTTATACATCAGGAACAGTCGTACTGTGTTATGCACAGATCTATGCACGATAACATTTTTTTGGTACGAGACCTGTGGGATGTGTGTGCATTTCAACAACAACATACCGGTCTCTTTTTTATTGACCAAGAAAAGCCTTTTGACTCTGTTAATCATGAGTATTTGTTTCACATTTTAAAGCAATTTGGTTTTGGGGCATCCTTTATTTCATATGTATCCTTATTGTATAATCACATTTTTAGCTTGATCAAAATCAATGATGGTCTCTGTTCACCTTTGCGGATTGGGAGAGGAATTCGGCAAGGCTATCCCTTATCTGGAACCTTGTACTCTCTTTGCATTGAGCCCCTTTTGATTCGTTTACGATCTTCTCTTATGGGCTTTTCAGTGACTCCATCAGAAAAGCCCGTTATCATTTCGGCCTATGCTGATGATGTATGTGTTGCTGTTCGCAGCAGTAATGACATTGTTCTGCTATTTGAGTGCCTACGGCTCCACTCTCAAGCTTGTACAACACAAATTAATTGGTCGAAATGCAAAGCAGTTTGGGTCGGCGGTATGCACCTTCTACCCTTCCAATTCTCCCTATGAATTTGACATGGGGAAAAGAAGGTGTGAAATACCTCGGTGTTTATCTTGGAACCCCTTGGTTTGTCAAAAGGAATTGGGATGGATTGCCCCACAAAATTAGCAATAAATTAAACAGATGGAGAGGAATTTTGTCAACCTCGTCTTTTCGAGGTCGTGCCCTGGTCATTAACAACCTGGTGGCCCCTCTCTTGTTCGAGGCATAAAATGATTGCCTTGCAGCCACCTGCAACGTTGGTGTCGTCAATCCAAAAATGCTTACTTGACTTCTTTTGGGATGGCAAACACGGGCTAAAGCCAGAGACTATTTCCCTTCCACTGGCGGGAGGGGGTCATGGACTTATGGACATTCTTTGTCGGGTGATGGCCTTCCGAGTCTCCACAGCTCGTCGTTTTATATTTCTGGAGGCCTTGCCCTGGAAATCTACTGCAAACTGTATATTAAAACAAGCTGGCATGCTAGGCTACAATTGTGAACTCTTTTTCATGGAGCTGCAACATGTCGATGCTTCGCTGCTCCCTGACTTTTACCAAGATGTCTTGCACATCTGGCGGTCCATTTCAGTAACTCGGCAAATGGGGACATACAACATTGAAAGGTTCCTCTGGGAACCCCTTTTCTACAATGCCTTTTTTCCTGCTATGCCTCACTCACGTGCTTTTGTGCAACGTTTTTTGAGTGCTGGCGTGAAAACGACTCGGGACCTTCGTGACTGTAACAGAAACAGTTGGTTCTCCGCAGGACATCTTCAAGTAAGAACTGGTATCAGATCTTTGAGGAGCGTTGCCAAGGTCCTTCAGGAAATCCTGTGTGTTTTTAGGCACTTGGGCCTGAGCTTAACCGCCAACATTGGTGACCACCATACACCACCTCAGATCTGTGCTACCTCTAGCCTGCCGGCTGATAGCACCACAACATCTATCTTGTTGTCCTCATCACCACTTTCCAGCAAGGATAAAAAGAGACTATCGTTTGTGTATTTCAATCCGGTTTCCCTCGTTACACTCGGTTTCTTTTGGGGCTCGATGGAAAGAGAAACTGCCTTCTGGGTGTCCCTCCCATCTGCAATGGTCTGCAACGTACAGTCACGTGAAAAAGTAAGTACACCCCATGTAAAGTTTTGACTTTTTCAACAAATTTCAACATATAGCTATTTGATCTTCATTTTATTTTTTTTATTATTTTTTATTTTTTTGTATACAAGATCGAGGCTCGTGAAAGAGCTAACATTAATCACACAAAAAGACAAACCGACACACAAAACACAAAAAACAAGGGCAGCGGCAGACAAGATGGGGAGAGAGGGGGAAGGACACAAAAGAGAGGGGGAAGATGGGGAAGGACACAAACACAACATTTGAGAGCAGGGACATCGGGAGGACTTGGGGGGAGGTGGGAGAGGAATAAAACATATGAACACTGCAAGGACTCTGGGGTGAATTACCGGGGGTAGAAAAGATCAAGGTTTTCGATGGGGGAAGATAAGAGATGGTGGTGAACAGCTGTTTTAAAGACCTGGAGGGAGGAGTGGGATTGAAGGGAGTGGGGGAGTTTGTTCCAGAGGCGGGAGAAAAGTGGAATGAAAGAGTGAAGGTGAGCAGAGAGCCTAGACTTTGGCAGTTTAACCATAAGAGGGTTGCAGGCAGATCTTGTGCGACCTGAAGGAATATTGGGGGGACAGAGCACAGAGAGAGCTGGGGGAGCAAGGCCGGAGAGGAGTCGGTAGAAGACAGAAAGACCACCAACCTGCCTGCGGTGAGTGAGTGAAAGGCCCTCGGTGTTGACTACATCGCAGGAGATTCCAATGATTCTGAAAGCTTTGGCCTCAACAGCGTGAAGCCGAGCAAGGTGTGAGGCAGGAGCACCAGCCCAGAGGGGGGAACAGTATTCCATTGAGTTGAATTTCAACAATATTGATCGATAAAGGTGATATAATACAACAAATATCATGAAACATTTACATTTTGTAGTCCATTGTATAATTTAAATAAACATAAATGCAAATTTCGCATGTGGAAAAAGTAAGTACACCTTGGCTCTAATAGGTGGTATTGCCCCCTTTGGCAGAACCAACCTCAAGTAGGCGTTTCTTATAACTGTCGACCAGTCTCTGACATCGACTGGGAGAAATTTTTGCCCACTCCTCCATGCAGAATTATTTCAGCTGTGCGATGTTTGAGAGGTTTCTTGCATGCACAGCTCGTTTCAAATCCCCCCACAACATCTCGATGGGATTTAGATCCGGGCTTTGAATTGGCCATTCCAGAACCCTCCATTTCTTTTTTTTCAGCCATTCCTTGGTGGATTTACTGGTATGTTTAGGGTCATTGTCATGGACCTTCAACTTCCGACAGATGGCCTCACATTATCCTCAAGCACCCTCTGGTGCAATGAAGAATTCATAGTGGATTCTATGATGGTGAGCTGCCCAGGCCTTGATGCAGCAAAGCTGCCCCAAACCATAATATTTCCACCAACATGCTTTACAGTTGGTAACAGGTTGTTGTGGTCAAATGCTGTCTTTGGTTTTCACCAAACATGTCTTCTGGTACTGTGGCCAAATAGCTCTTCCTTTGACTCATCTGTCCAGAGCACATTGTTCCAGAAGTGCTGGTCTTTGCCTAGGTGTTCATTGGCAAACTTTAGTCTTGCCCTGATGTTCTTTCTGGACAGCAAAGGTTTCCTCCTGGCACACCTCCCATGTAGATCAAATTTGTGCAGCCTCTTTCTAATGGTAGACTCGTGCACTTTGACATCAACAGTGGCAATAGCTACCTGTAGGTCCCGTGATGACAATCTGGGGTTCTTAGAGACTTCTTTCAGCATCTTGCGGTCTGCTCTCAGGCTGAACTTGCTGGGGCGGCCTGGCCTGAACAAGTTGGCAGTTGTTTGGAATCTTCTCCACTTGTAGATGATCTTCCGGACAGTCGAATGATTTTTTTCAAATTGTTTGGAGGTCTTTTTAAATCCCTTCCCAGACTCGTAGGCATCTATAACCTTCTTTCTGAAGGCCTCAGAGAGCTCTTTTGATCTAGGCATGGTAAAGCCGCACACTTCAACAACAAAGAGCAAACCAAACTAAATGTCTGAGGATTAAATAAGACAGGTTCCTCCAAGATCCTCTCTAACGATGTTCTAATCATTTGCACCTGAGCTGGTGCACCTGATTCTAATTTTAGGTATTTGAAGTACTGATAAATGTAGGGGTGTACTTACTTTTTCACATGCAAAATTTGCATTATGTTTATTTAAATTATACAATGGACTACAAAATGTAAATGTTTCATGATATTTGTTATACTATTTCACCTTTATCTATCAATATTGTTGAAATGAAGATCAAATAGCTGTATGTTGAAATATGTTGAAAAAGTCAAAACTTTACATGGTGTGTACTTACTTTTTCACGTGACTGTATGTTTCACCGATTGTTAAAAGAACTGGTGATATTGCTTGGAGACCCGCCCATATGGTGTTGCCCTCCAATGTTTTATTACATCGTGTTAATGAGGAAAATTTAGTGGAATGCCCTTTTTGTATGATTTCTGAAGACCTTTTCCATGCTTACGTAGATTGTGCAAGACTCTCTCCCTTCTTTGGTTTTTTTATCAACTTTTTAAAATCGTATGAACTTTTCTTTTTCTACACGTGTTTTTATTTTTGGAATACCACTTAGTTACAAAAAGCGCTCTGAGACTGCTCTTGCTAATTTCTTAATTTCTATTGGAAAATTAGCAATCTACAAGACAAGAAAAGCAAAGCTCCTGGCAAATGCTGATATTTTATGTGATGTGGTAATTGTGTTTAAGGCTCTGGTCATTGCAAGGTTATGCTTGGAATTTTCTTTTTGCCAAATGAAAGATTATTTACAAACCTTTGTGGAAAAATGGTGTCTGAAGGGTGGGGTTTTTTAACTTGACAATGGTTTGTTAAATTTTTTATTTTAGTGTTTGGTGTTTTTATTGTTGTTGTTCGGCTGCACATGTTTGGAATTGTAGTGACTTTATTATTTGCATGACTTGTGTGGTTTTCTTACCTTTATAATAAAAGAGCTTCAAAAGTCAAAGTGTCAGTCAGTCTGTCTGTCTGTCTGTCTGTCTGTCTCTCTCTCTCTCTCTCTCTCTCTCTCTCTCTCTCTCTCTCTCTCTCTCTCTCTCTCTCTCTCTCTCTCCTCTCTCTCTCTCTCTCTCTCTCTCTCTCTCGCGCCCCCTGCTGGCCGTTAGCTGTTGGGCGTGGCAAGATGGCAGCCGTGCATGTGTGGTGAGGTGTGAGCTGCTCCAACCTTTGATCTTTCTACCCTCCCCCCCTTGCTCGTTGTCTTTCTTAATTTCTGTTCTTCCACTTTTCTTCTTATCCTCACGTTCGCCTACTCTCTGTCTGCCCCCACCACCCCAGTTCAACAACCCGCTGCTGCAACTCCCCATCCTACCCGTTCTATCCTACCCGTTCTAACCCTCCCTCTGCCCGCTCCCCCCCCCCACACCCCTCCCTTCCCCCCCCACACCCCCTTCCCCCCCCCTATCCCCCCTAGTACATCCCTCGCATGTGTTGCTGTCTCGATTCTTTTTTCTTTCTCTTCTAGCTTTTTCGACTTTTTTTCCTCTGAGATACAGAGAGAGAGAGAGCGAGAGCCCACACCTTTCGGTGAGGTCTACGGGTGAGTCGTATTCCTATCGACACTCTAAGGAGTTGCGATGGGTTTTCGCCCCTTTCCTCATTAAGAGGTGTGTTTTACCGCGTTCGTTTTCTCGTGCTGGTACATGCCGAGTGGCGTTTTTTTTTGCGGTTTTTTTTTCCCCCTTGCTTTACAGAAAACTGTACTGTACCCGACCACTCCCCTTTTTCCCCCGACCCCTTCCTTTTCCCCCGACCCAACTCGGCTTAGCCCGGGTAATTTGAATTAGTAAAATGTCGACACGTTCCCCGTATGCGGCTTTCGAAGCTCTCACACGGAAGCATGGCGTGGTGTGCGTTCCTCCCGATGAGGTTAGTGTGGAACACATTGTTATTGCTATTGGGAATATCATTGGAATGGAAAAGATCCGTGCAGCGTCACGGATGAATAAACGTATCGTTGTTTTTTTAGCCGAGGAAAGCCTCGTGCATGAGGTTGTCGCGGCTGGTCTGTCCACAGACAATGGACATTTCGTCTTAGTTTCCCCACTCGATACCCCAGCTGTCAAAATACTCCTATCCAACGTCCCCCCGTTTGTAAAAAATGAGTCGCTGTTAGCGGAACTATCGCGCTATGGTACAGTCGTGTCCCAGATCAAAATGCTGCCGCTGGGCTGTCGGAGTGAACAGGCGAAGCACGTCATGTCTTTCCGACGCCAGGCATACATTGTACTTCCCACATCCAACGTGGACAAAGTATTAAACGTGGTAATTAAATTCCGTATAAAAGATCACGACTACCAAGTATATGCGTCAACCGAGACATTAAAATGCTTCACTTGTGGAAAGTTCGGACATTTAAAACGTTTCTGTCCCCGAACTGCACCCTCTGTGATCGAGCAGACAGGCTCTCTAGACAATACTGTGCCCCCTCCACCTCTCAACACTGACGGACAAACTACCCCAACTACTGTCCCAGACCCCCCACTACCTCCCAACACTGACGGACAAACTACCCCAACTACTGTCTCAGACCCCCCACTACCTCCCAACACTGATGGTCAAACTCCCCCAACTACTGTCTCGGATGACATCGCACCAAATTTAACGACCGCTGATAAAACGAACATGAACATCTGGGATGGGTTTACACTTGTTTCCTCATTAAGGAAGAGAAAAACACCCCAGGATGCAGTTACACCTCGTAACGAAAAGGTGGTAGTTTTTCAGTCAAACATTGCGGGAATGCCTCTGTCCGACCAAACTACGACCAGCAACCGGTACGAACTGCTCATGCATGAGAATGTAGATCCCCAGCCCTTACCTGAGACTTTCCCCCACAATGCAACGGAGGGGAATTACATCCCTCCTCAAGGGAAAATTAAAGCTGTTCCGTGTCCTTCTGTGAATGATGCCGAAGTGCATCAAGACCCGATCGTAAAAATAGGAGGAAACGTGATCGCAGAAAACCTGATCGTACTTCCAGCGGCTCCAATTTCTGAGCACAATGAAAATATTCTAACCCCAGCAGTACCTGTGCTGGCGGTCTTACATAACATGCCTGAGCACATTGGTAAAACTGATGGAGAACCTCAAACTGTCAAACCGGCGACGGTTTCCCCCGCACCCCTCCCACTACCCGAAGCTCCTTCAATTCCACTACCCCCTCCTGCTCCTATTAATATGGAGCAGGATGACACCTGCACAGCACAAGTTACCTCAGAGCCCCAAGAGCCAGGAATTGAAAGTTTCCCAGACAGTGGTTCCGACATGTCAGATGAGGAATCTTACGAAATTGAGGAGTTCCCTACAACAAGCGAATCCAACGTCTTACCAGCCCAAATATTGAAATTCCTCAACCACACTTTTAGAAAGAGACACGTAGACATTAAAGATCACTTCTCTGACCTGCACGGGTTTATCGACACGGCAAGGAACATCATCCGCCGGCCTAGCGACCACCATTTCACAGAAGCCCAATGTAGCAGGCTGAAAAAGTACATTGTGAGAGCAAAAGATGAACAAAACAAATGAGATTTGGAAGCTTAAATATAAATGGTGGCGCGAGTCAGCTGCGCAAACTCCAAGTGGTGAACCTTGCACTACAGAAAACTTTAGACGTACTTTTCTCGCAGGAAACCCACACTACGCCAGCATCCCATGCAGAATGGAACCGGATGATGAAAACGACCAATTTTTTTAGTGATGCTAATTCCCGAACTGCGGGAGTGGCTTTTCTTTTGAATCCCCATTTCCATCCATCAAAACTTTCCTTTAAAAACATAATCCCGGGGCATCTCGCCTCCCTAGAATTTGTTATTAATAACATAAATTTTATTTTGTTGAACGTTTATGCCCCCTCAAATAGCACTGAGCGGCAACGCTTCTACGCTAGATTAGGGCCTTATATGAGGCAAATAGACCTGCACAGGTGTATTGTAATGGCAGGTGACTTTAACTGCACTCTACAACCAAACCTAGATAGGAACGGTGCGGAGCCCCATCCCGGACCAGCTAAATTATTAGCAGAGATAATAAGGGATTTTAAGCTTCAGGATCTTTGGCGGCAACAAAATCCCACGACGCATCAAATTACTTGGAGCAAGATCACAAACAACCAAGTATCCCTAGCTAGGCTCGACCGGATCTATATAAATTCACCATTTTTTAATCTCTCCCCTACCACTGGAATTTTGCCTTCTGGTTTTTCAGATCACCATTTAATTACTGTGAATTACCATTCACATCTGTCCTTGAATCGCCATTCTTTCTGGAAGCTTAATGTCACCATCTTAGAAAACCCCTCCTTTAGGGCTGCTTTCAAAGACGTATGGTCTGTTCTATTAAATCAAAAACACCAGTTTACAGATCAGCGTTTGTGGTGGGACAACATAAAGGCCCAATGTAGAGGATTTTGTCAACAATTTTGTTTCCTAAGAACACAAGAGGAACGTAGAACAAAGGCTACTTTAGAAAAGGAAATTCTACAAATTCAAACAAATTTAAAAACTCACTCTTCTCCCCAACAAGAACTGAGACTGAAAGAAAAGAAAGCTTTCCTTAATACAATAATTGAGAACCAAGGGGCATTGGGGCATTAAAAAGATTACGGTTTCAGCAGCTCAACCTTTTGGACACGCCAACCCGATACTTCTTTGATTTTGAATCGAAGGCTCCTCACCCCCAAATTACTGCTCTAAAACGCCCTGACAATTCTGTCATCACTCACCCTGAAGGAATCAAGAGGGAAGCTAGACTCTTTTTCTCCAACCTTTACAAAACAAAAGAAGTTGACCTAAATGGTGTCTCTCACTTATTTGACGGTGTTTCCACCTTAACCCCAGAGCAAAGGCAGAGCCTGGAGAAACCACTCACACTTGAGGAACTCTCCATCGCATTAAAGAGCCTTGGCAAAGGGAAATCACCTGGCATCGACGGTCTACCGTCAGAATTTTTCGAATCTTTCTGGGACCTAATTGGCCCTGAACTGCTATCAGTCTTCCAGGAAAGCCTCGAAAAGAAGGAACTCCCGCTGAGCTGCAGAAGAGCAGTACTTACCTTGCTTCCAAAGAAAGGCGACCCTTTACTCATCTCCCAGTGGAGGCCAATATCACTACTATGTACTGATTACAAGATCTTTTCCAAAGCTATTGCCTTACGTTTTTCACCCTTCCTAAAGAACATTGTAGACATGGACCAAACTTATTGTGTTCCTGGTCGTAATATCCATGACAGTATTTCTGTTATTCGCGATTTGATTGATGTTTGTGATATTCATCATGAAAGTGTTGGCCTTGTTTTCCTAGATCAGGAGAAGGCTTTTGATTACGTTTCGCATGAATACTTGTCTGAAGTCTTAAATCGATTTGGTTTTGGACCCTTTATTTTATCATGTATACATATGTGTTATTCAAACGTATCTGCCCTGCTAAACATAAATAATGAGCTTGTGCCCCCCTTTTGTATTCAAAGAGGTGTTAGGCAGGGCTGCCCACTGTCAGGTGCTTTGTACACCCTTTCCCTTGAACCCCTCTTAAACACGCTTCGAAAGTCTTTGACTGGTTTCACTGTGAGAGGTTTAAACCACACTATAAAGACTATTGCCTACGCTGATGATATATGTGTGTGTATCAAAAACTCTGATGATATTGCTAAGATGATGCATGCTTTAGCACTTTTTAACAGAGCCTCGTCAGCAAAAATCAATTGGAAAAAGACTGAGGCACTGTGGCTCGAATCCCTTTCCCACCCCCCATTCTCCCCACCCCCCCCCTTCACCCCCGCTTCTCCCCGCAAATATTGCTTGGAGAAGAGATGGGATCAAGTTTTTGGGAGTTTTTCTAGGTCCTGGAGATTTCATCAGGCATAACTGGGAAGGTTTGCCTGAACGCATCGAACTGCTTTTAATAAAATGGAAAGGCCTACTCCGCCAATTGTCTTATCGTGGCAGAGTATTGGTCATAAACAACCTGGTTACCTCCATTCTGTGGCACAAGGTCTTGGCTCTGCAACCACCTGCTGGGTTAATCGACGGAATACAGAAGAGCGTCACTCATTTCTTCTGGTCTGGAATGCATTGGCTATGACCGGAAAGATTAAATTTGCTGATACCTGAGGGTGGTCAAGGACTTGTCAATGTAAAATGCCGAATCATGGCTTTTCGTCTACGTACGATATGGTCCATTTTGCACGAGCCTGTTGTGCTTTGGAGGAAACTTGCATGCTGCATTTTGGGTCGGTTTGAGAATTTCGGTCATGCTAAGGAGCTTTTCCTAATGGACTTGACAATGTTTGATCTCTCTTCACTCCCCTCTTTCTACCGAAGTTTGTTAAATGCATGGCAAGCTCTCAAAAGCCATCGGGATCGTACTACGTACGAGAGATCCATGTTCTTCAACGAGCCACTGTTTTGCAACTCACTTTTTGAAGGTTTTGGAAGCAGCAGGGCCTTCATTCAAAAGTTTGTGGCTGCATCAATAACCAAAGTGTGCCACCTTAGAGACAATGCAAATGACAAGTGGCTAAGTGTTGCTGCTATTGCCTTGGCGACTGGCGTCAGATCATCTCGCCAACTAGACAGATGTCTAAGGGTGGTGCTTCATGCCTACGGTACCTCCCAACCTTGGTTGGTTCGTCCTGTACCTCCCTCTGAGCCAAGCCTCTCTCCTTTCCCTAACCTTCTTTTGTCGGCCTCTGAAAACTTGGAGCCAATAAATTTTGGCCGTTCCTTTTCCTCTTCCAGTGGTAACCGCAAAACCTTATATTTCCAATGTTTAAAAGCTCTTTTCCCCTCCTTGTCTTCCCCAGCACCTTGTAAGTGGTCTGCAGTCCTGCCACACACGCCTCCTTTCTCCCCAAACTGGGGATGGTATTATAAAAATCCTGTGCCAAAACGTGCTGGTGATCTCCAATGGAGAATTGCACATTGGATAATACCCACAAACTCTCTCATTCACCGCTTTTCACAAGCGACAAGTGATCAGTGTCCCTTTTGTGGACAGAGAGAAACCTTGGCCCATGCGTATATTCAATGCAGTCGTTTAACTCCTCTCTTTGTTTTCTTGAAAGTGCTATTTGCACGTCTCTCCATTGATTTCAATTTTCCAATGTTTATTTTAGGGCCAAGTGGCCCCTTAAACATCCAAGCAACAATTCTTGCAAACTTCTTTATCTCCCAAGCAAAATTGGCAATTTACAAAACCAGAAAATCAAAGATAAACAATGACTTGTACAGTACAGATACTGTAGCAATGCTCAGAGCTTTTTGCGAGAGCCGGATAAAACTTGATTTTTACTGTTATTCGCTTTCCAGCCAACTTGAACTTTTTGAAAGAATGTGGTGTGTAAAGGATTTTTGTGAAATATCTGAGGGTCATTTGGTGCTTTCTCTCTAGTCTTTATTAAATATCCTTCTGTGTTTTTTTTGGTAGCTTAACGGTTTGTTGGTTTTGACTTCCCCGATGGTAAAATTGCATGTAACTGTTTTGTTTATTTTGTTTTGACTGAAAAAAATCTTCATTTTATACTTTTGTAATAAAAGGACATAAAAGTCTCTCTGTCTCTGTCTCTCTCTCTCTCTCTCTCTCTGTCTCTCTCTCTCTCTCTCTCTCTCTCTCTCTCTCTCTGTCGCCACCTATCGGCCGTCGGTGCGTTGGGTGTAGCGTCATGGCGGCTGTGAGCAACTGCTCTGTGTTTTGGTGAGTCCGTCGTGAGGTTTCCCCCCTCTCCTGCCCTCCCCTGCCCCCCTCCCTCTCCTTTTCCATCCTGTGTGCCTTGGCATTTGTTTTCATCTGTTCTACACCTTTGCCTTCGAGAGAGAGAGGATTGAGAGCGGGCCCATTATGGGTGCGGCCTACTGGCGTTGACGGCGCGTTGTAAGCCATTTCTGTGCTTATAATGCACGTTTATTTTTTACTTTAGTTCGTTTATTTAGGTTTGATACCCTCTTGTCCAGCTCGGACAAGCGGGGGGAGGGGGGGGGGGGTATTTTCGCCGGAATGGCGAATGCACGCTCTCGTCGCGATGACTTTGAAGGCTTAACCAGGAAGCACGCGTTTGTGTGCGTGCCTCCGGATGGAGTCCCTGTCGAGGACATCATCCTCGCTGTGGGGAGCATCGTTGGGGATGAAAATATACGTGCAGCTTCGCGTATGAACCAGAAAGTGGTGGTGTTCGTTTCGGATGAGGAACTCGTCCATGACGTGGTAAGTGCGGGAATAACCACGGAAAGCGGTCACTTTATGATGGCGTCGCCGCTATTAACTCCCGTGACGAGAGTGGTTATTTCTAACGTACCACCATTTATCCCAAATGACAAGTTAATGACCGTGCTATCACGGTACGGTAAAATGGTATCGAGGATTTCAACAATCCCTCTTGGGTGTCGGAATGAACGTGTTAAGCACGTAATGAGCTTCCGCAGACAGGTGTATATGGTCCTTCCAGACCGTGGGGACGACACAGGCCTCAACATCACTTTCAAAATTAATTTTGAAGAGGCAAATTTCCAGCTATACGCATCGTCCACCACCTTAACATGCTTTCAGTGTGGAGCGTATGGACATTTAAAACGTTCTTGTCCCAAAGCCTCGTGTGTCAGGTGTGGCAAGACAGGTCACACTGCCATAGTTTGTAAGGAGGAAGTTGCTCTGCTAATGAATACGCCCAGTGGGAGGGAGGTTAACGCTGCTCCACTAATGAATACTCCCAGTGGGAGGGAGGTTAACGTTGCTCCACTAATTGAGATTCCCAGTGGGGGGGAGGTTAACGCATTGCCACCGCTTAAAATTCCTAATGAGGGTGAATCCAGTGTTCCAAGCGTGAACGTATTTATTCCTCCTCAGCAAAATGTTGAAATGGACACTGATAGTAAAGTGGGGACGAGTAAACGAAGGGCTCCGGATGATAGTGACTCATCTGGAGCAGGTAAAAAGGTCGTGCTCGATTTGCAGGCTGTTGGTGGAAAAACTCTTCAGGATGCACCTGGAATCTCTCTGCAAAGCGTGGACCAAATAAATAAAGAGGAAAACCCAGAAAAGAGCATCAGGGTTCAGCCGCTAAAACAACGCACTTCCATTACTCACACAGACGACGTTAATGATGTAAATAATTCAGGCCACGATACCGTGAATGGTGCATCATTGATCCAAGCGAATGTCGCCGAACAGGCTGACATCCATAATAAATCTGCCAATATAGCAGATAAGGGTGGAAACATAAATCCACAGGAATGTGGGAATAATGATTTCATGCCATTTGAGGAAATCAGTAATCAATGTGCTGATGTTTCCCAAACACAGCACTGCGTGGACCCCCCAGACAAGGGAAGGCTAGGTTGCATAGCAGGAGAAGAAAACGGTATTGACCCAGACCCCATTGGACCACTTTCTGATTTATCAGAATCGGAAGAGGAGGTGGAGGTAACAGCATTATCACAATTAATGGCAGATCAACCCCCAACCCCTCCCCATATTGTTCTCTCATTCCTCAATGAAACGTATAGACAGCGAAATGTCATCATTGGGGATCATTTCCCTGATTTGGCTCCCTTTATTCAGGCTGCAAAACTAGTCATAAAAAAATCTGAGGAACTAAACCTAACAAAATCGCAGTTTCATCGACTAAAGAAAATCATAACAAAGGCAAAGAGTGAGTACTCACAGTGTCAGACAAAATTTACTACCGAGTGATGAAGACGCTTAATCTTGCAACACTCAATATAAATGGTGGTGGGACCAGTCACGTCCGCCAGATCCAAGTGAATAGTTTATTCAAACGGAAACAAGTTGATGTAATATTACTGCAAGAAACTCATATTATTGAGAAGGTTGAACATGACTGGTGCAGCATGTTCAAAGGTAAATGTTTCTTCAGTAATATGTCATCTGTATCTGCTGGAGTGGGGTTTTTGTTAAAACCAGGACTTGTACCTGAATCTTGCCTCTTTCAGGAGGTGATTCGGGGACGTTTTGCCTCCCTAGAATTGGTGATCAATAGCCTGAAGCTTATTATCTTTAATGTATATGCACCAAGTGAGAGTACTGACCGTAAAGCCTTCTTTACTGAAGTGATAAACCATTTAAATTTGTTTGACCCAAATCAGTGCATATGCATGGGGGAAGATTTCAATTGTACGCTAGAGCCCAAAATAGACAGAAATTCACCGGAACCACATCCCGAGTCCCATGGTGACCTCTCCCAGTTTCTTTCAGGTGGGGCTTTTTTGGATGCATGGCGATTGATGCACCCAAATGACCGGCAGTTTACATGGTGTCGATGCTCCAATGGCCAAGTATCCTTAGCGAGGCTTGACCGCTGGTACATCACCCCACGATTAAGGAATATTGTAACCTCCTCAACTATTACCCCTTCCATCTTCTCTGACCACCACATGGTCACGATGGGCCTATCTTTCCCTCAATTCAAACGGAGGAGCGCCTATTGGAAATTCAATACAAGTCTTTTGGATGATACCCTGTTTAAGGAAGCCTTTCGCATCCTATGAATAGCTATAGTTGGAAAAAAGCCCCTCTTTGCTTCCACTAACCTTTGGTGGGATAATATGAAAACTCATATACGACTGTTTTGTCAACAGTTTAATTCCCACATCACTCATGAAAGTCAAATCACATTGGCACGGTTGGAAACCGAAATTCTAAAACTGCAAAACAAAATGGCAGAGCAAGAAAATGAGACAAATTATAAATTGCTCCTTGAAAAAGGACCCAACTCCGGGAACTATTACAGGAGAAGGCTGCAGGACTACTAGTTAGACTGAGAGTAAAAAGCATTAAAGTATCGGATAGTCCTAGCAAAGCCTTCTTTCACTTAGAAGCTGAAACGAAGCCTCCCCAGCTTATTTTATCAGCTAAGGACCCCAGTGGGAATGAAATTACAAGTTCTGATGGGGTAAAAATCACTATTAGAAAGTATTATTCTGAACTATTTGCTAAAAAAGATATATATGAGGATAAAATAAAATGTTCTACCTCCCATCTCCAAACCCTAACTGAGACTCAACGCCTGGAGCTGGATGTGCCTTTAAGCCTTGATGAGTTACAGCGTGCCCTGGTTGGAATGGAATCTGGAAAGGCTCCGGGAATTGATGGCCTGCCAGCTGAGTTTTACATGGAATTTTGGGACATTTTGGGCCCGGAACTATTGATTGTATTCCAAGAATCCTTGCGAAAAGGTGTAATGCCACTAAGTCTAAGGAGAGCAGTGGTGAGTCTTCTCCCAAAGTCAGGAGATCTCCAGCGGATGGAGAATTGGAGACCGGTTTCAATAATGTGCACTGACTATAAAATGGTTTCGAAAGCAATGGCAAATCGTTTGAAAAAAGTCATTGGTGATCTGGTTTTACCTGATCAGACATTCTGCATCCCCAGTCGTTCGATTTACGACAACATTTTTTTCGTGCGGGATTTAATGTATGCTCGCCATGACCAAAATGATTTTGGAATATGTTTTCTAGACTTTGAAAAAGCCTTTGACAGCATTGACCATGTTTTCTTGTGCCATGTTCTTGAAGCATGTGGGTTTGGGGTAATTTTCAGGGCCTTTATAACTCTATTGTACACTGACATCTCCAGTGTAATTAAGGTGAACAATGAACTGGTTCCCCCCATAAAGGTTCAGAGGGGGGTACGGCAGGGTTGCCCAGTCTCAGGTTTGCTTTTTGCATTAGCAATGGAGCCATTACTTTGCACACTGAGAAAGAATATCTCTGGCCTGACCTGTTTTCCTGGAACCCCACCAATGACTATATCGGCCTATGCAGATGATGTTTGCGTCATTATAAAAAACCACCAAGACATTGTTGCTCTTGTAAAGTCCTTAAGAACCTTTTTCATGGCTTCATCTCTGAAGGTTAATTGGACGAAAAGCAAAGCTCTTTGGGTGCCATACCTTAATAGTTGCCTACCTGTCTCAACACATCTGCCTGCTCTTCCAGAAAACTTGGAGTGGAAAGCAGATGGTGTTGATTACCTTGGTGTGTCCCTGGGCTCTACACAATTTGAGAAAAGGAATTGGGAAGGTGTGACTGGAGAAATAGACAGGAGGCTGAACCTGTGGAAAAGAGCCCTACCGCACCTCTCATTTAAGGGCCGAGTCTTAGTGGCAAACAACTTGGTTGCTACAACGTTGTGGCATCGCTTTATTTGCCTGCAACCACCAGAAGTGCTGCTGGACAGGATACAGGCCAAGCTTGTGGACTTTTTTTGGGGAGGCCATCATTGGCTGCGGCCAAGCGTAATATGCCATACTTCATCTGAAGGTGGTCAGAGCCTTGTTCACGTGAGATCCCGTCTCATGGCTTTTCGCCTGTGCTCCATTCAACGCCTCCTATTTGGTGAAAACCTGCCAAACCATGCCTTGGCTTGCCATATTTTACAGCAGGCGGGTAGACTCGGCTATGGTCTCGAAGTATTCCTGACTCACCTTAAGTACGTGAATACATCAACGCTCCCCATATTTTACCAGAGCCTTCTCAGTGCCTGGGAAAGACTTTCCGTGAGCCGTAAAGCGGACACTTACTCCCCAGGGATGTTCGAGGTTGAACCCCTGTTCTTCAATCCTCTCTTCCCTGATGTTCTCAAGAGTCGTCATTTGTGCCAACGCTTTATTGAGGCAGGCATAAACAAAGTATGGCACCTTCGGCCAAACTCCGGTGTCGGGTGGAGGAATGTGGAGGAAATTTCAACCTTGACGGCGATTCGGTCCAAGAGGACAATTGGAACGATTTTGAGGAAAGTTGTTCAAAAACGTCATCAACTACAGAAACTTTGGACTTGGAATACTTTTGGACACCCCAACGAGTCCCCGTTTCCGAAACTGATTTTTGACTGCTTTCCCAAGGAACTTCCACCTGTTAGCACAGGGACAAGTGTATTGCACGCTGAGAGCAGCAAGAGCCTGTATAGGTGGTGGTTATCTCAAGTTCTTGGTATTCCTCCGCTAAATGGAGTAGCACGATGGAAGAGGCTACTCCCTGCCGGGCCCCCCAATGAACCTGTATGGGAATCAATGTATTGTAAGCTGATTAACAAAAGAACAGGTGATCTTCAGTGGCGCCTTGCCCACTGGATCATCCCATGCAATACATATGTATGGAATTTTGCCCCAATATCTGCATGTTGCCCCTTTTGTTCTGTAAATGAGGATGTTTTTCATTTTTTTATTGGTTGTGAAAGACTTTTTCCTTTATTTGAATGGTTAGACTTTGTGTCGTTCAAAATGAATTTCAGATTTACTTTTCGATCCTTTATTTTTGGGCTCAAAAAGAGACGGCAACACAACAAAGAATATGAACTGTTGTGCTTTTTTGTAGCTACAGCAAAGCTTGCTACTTACCTGTCCAGAAAGGAGAAGCGGCATGGTAAGCCCATTCATCAATGCAATGTCATGACGTTTTTCAATGCACTGTGTGCTGCAAGGCTAAAACATGAGTTTGAGTTTTCCAAGATCATGGGTGAAATTGATGGATTTGTAGAAAAATGGTGTTTGAAAAGTGTCTGTGAAGTCTGCCAAAACGAGTTGGTATTATTTTTCTCTTGATTGTTCATAATTTCTACACTTCGTAGTATTGCTGCAGAAGATTGCATTTGTTTTCGGTAAAATTTGAACTGATCAGTGCATGTATCTGTATTGTTTCCTCGCTTCATCGTTTTCGGCTTTGTTGATTTTATACACTGTACATCCATGCACTTTATATTTTTTGGGAATAAAAGGACGTCAAAAGTCAAAGTCTCTCTCTCTCTCTCTCTCTCTCTCTCTCTCTCTCTCTCTCTCTCTCTCTCTCCAACTCTGCCATGGCCCTGACTTTGTGTAGGTGGAGGCTACAACACCCTGGATGTGGGGGTTCTCTGGAATACTCCTGCAACATCGAACGGCAGTCTCTGTGTCGTGGACTTGATCAAGAGAACTGTGTGGGGCTATACAACAACAACAACAACAACATTCACAGCTATAAATTGGAAACCGTTTCATTTTTGAACCCTTTATTAAATATTTGATACTTTTCAATGTTTGTTAACAATGTAAGATTTGCACTGATAATAAACGATTTAGTGGCTATTAACAAAACACAAGAATTGGTGAGGTTTTGAGGTGTTATTACATTATAGAAATGTTAGAAAGCTTACAAAGCAAATAATCATGGTATTTCAGCAGATGAAGGTAGCAAATCAACCTTTGACATTAACCAGGATGGGGACGTTTCTGTCATTAGCAAGATCTTTTTTTGCACAGCATGAACTTCCAGCGACGATCCCTGAAACACAAATTAATAATGTCAATCAGTATTTGTGCCAAGCCTATTCCATGGTCTACTGCTGACTGCTCTACACTTGATCCATTTGCAGCTAACTCTTCATCTGACTCACTTATTATTTCAGTTCCATTCCCCTCATTTTATTTATCTCAGTTCTTCTTGTTTCTGAATTTCTCTTCCATTCTCAATCGATTTTTTCCCCTTTCTGCAGTCTTTGTCTGTGCATTAGCATCTCTTTCTACATCCTACATATTTTTGGAGGATGTAATGCAGCTGTGATTTTATTTTCCATAATTATGTTTTCACCATCACCTCTTCACACATACATATTGTTGCGAATATGGAATTTGGCCTCCATATCCGCTTGTAAATATTCCCCTATTTCCCCAATACTCCCCAACTATCCCCAATCCCCCATTCCCTAGTCCCATTGTCTGTAAACAACACTCTGTAGAACCGACCTTCCCCTTTTTCCCTCATTAAATGTCGTGCCCAGGTCCACCGCATCTCACGTAGACAACTTTCGGACATCTTGCTAGTTATTCTTAGTCTATGTCAGTTAAGGACTCCTTTCCATTAATTCTGACTCTTCGTTGCACCAGAATGTGATTATATGGCACCAGTAGTGAGTTTAGGACCTTCCCATACCTCCTTCCATCTTCTTCCCCAAACAACAACAACAACAACAACTACAGCTACAACAACAACTACAACCACGGCGCGCGGGGGGAGTGTGCGTCCTCCCACCAGCTCGGTTAGCCGCCATGACCATGCGCTCCACGGGGTTACCACGAAGGGGCTCCCTGTCAGCCCCTCGTCAAGGGCGGAGCCGGTAACCCCCCCGCATGCACCCAATGAGAAGCAACGAGCCGATTCCATCTGGGGCGGAGCTAACGAGCCGAGGGCGTGTCACTCCCCGCCGGATATACGCAGCGACTGACCGGATGTGAGGTGAGATGCGCCCCCAGCTTGGAGAAAGAACGTCGCCTTCCGAGCGCTGTGACCTCCCTGCATCTCTGGACCGGACCGAGTCGATTCTGCCTTGAGCCAAGAGTGCACCTTGAGCCATCGACTGCCTGCCTTTCCTTGCCATCAATCCCCGTGTGAGTCAGCCTTTTGTCCCGTTTATCTGTCGTCTGTTGGGGTTAATATAAGATTGTGTTTAAGTGCCCACCTTACTATGCTGTCCCTCTGGTAGTTGTAATCTAACCTTCCGAACGAATATAACCTCCTCCGGAGGTCTTGAGAACCGTATCCCTGGTGTCGTGTCATTTTAATCCCAGCCGTGTGTCTTTTCCTTCATTGACCTAGCGTAGCGCGACTAGTCAACGTTCGAGCATAATCGGGTAAACTGTGCAGACGTGGTCATACCAAACCGCTCGGTAAACTAACATCCACCACCGCGTCTGTAACAATTGGTGTCGAGGAGTGGAATTCGAACCCGGGACTAAATTTATTAGGCCCAAATTTGTAGTAGAATCAATTCGGAGCGCGTTTCCCGCGCGAAATTATAACGGCGAAATTTGATTTTGTTATACGGAAATAAAAACCCGAATTTTGAAAGTCGCGCTATGGCAGACCAAGACAGCTGGGGTCCGGTAGGGGAGAGTGAGGCAGGGTCGGTCCAGGACCAAATTGAGGGACGCGAGGAGAGCGAAGCAGTGAGGGCGGCAGAGTCGCAAAATAGCGTTGTCACGCACGAGGTGGCCACGGCGTCCACGCCCGCGACCGTGGCAGCGCCCCTGGTGGATCCGAACCTTTTTATGTTGCAAATGAGGGCCCTTATGGAACAAATGGGTGAGCGATTGGAGGGCCAATTGGGGGTAATGGGAAACCAAATGGGGGTAATGAGGGACGAAGCGAGGGGTACCGGTGAGGGATTAGAAAAGAAATTTGAGGGATTAGACAAGAAATTTGAGGGATTAGACAAGAAATTTGAGGGATTAGACAAGAAATTTGAGGGGTTAGACAATGGGATAGAAGGGGTGAAACATGGGTTAACGGGGGTGGAAAACAGAATGGCTGCCCAGGAGAATCAGTTAGAGGGGGTGAAAAATGGGTTAATAGGGTTAGAAAACAGTATGGAAGGCAAATTGAGGGACATGAGGGACCAAGCGGAAAGGGAAGTTAAACAAATGGAGCAGCAGATAGAGGGGGTCAGAATGGGGGTAGAAACCAAACTGGATGCTCATAGGGAGGAAATGGAGCAGATGAGGGTGGCATCTGGGCAGGAGATGCAAGTGATGGGAGAGGAGATCAGAAGAGGAGTGAGTGAGGAGGTCGGAGGAGTGCGCGAGGAGGTGAGGCACTGTAAGGAGCACATGGAGAAGGAGGTGAGAAAGGGGACTGTAAAGTTACAAGGGGGCATAGAGGACCTGACGCAGGAGGTGGAGCAGCTGACGGAGGGACAAAAAGGACTAACGGAGCAGGTTCAAAGGAACACTGCGGTATTAGGAGGGTTAAAAGTGACACAGAAAGATCTAAAAGATGACTTGGTAGCGACGAAGAGGGAATGTCAGATGGTACGTGAGGGACTGACAACGAGGTTGGACGAGGTGATAGAGGTAATGGAGACGACGGACCGGCAGGTGAGGACGCACATGGAAACGGTCAAGGTAGCCTTGGAGGACGAACTTGAAGAGACGTACCGGGGAATAAAAGAGGTGAAGCAGAAATTAGAAGAAGTGGAAGAAGGGGTGAGCGAAATTAAGAAGCGACGGAGAGAGGATAAGAAAGAGATAAAGGAGGAAGTAAAAGAATTGGTCCAAAGTCTGTGTTCGGATCGTGATGATGTGCTCATTAACCGGATGAGGGATTCGCAGGTGATGGAGGAGAAGCGAAGAGGAAGAGGACCCGGTGTAAGTGGGGACCAATATGGTCGTGCGTATGATGCGCCAGGTGATTTAAGAAGCTTGGGGGTCGAGATGGACCCGGGTGTTCGTGAGAGGCCGCTGGTGAAGTGTGCGACAGGTCTGGTGTGCGAAAAAGGAGGTGTGCGAGAAAGTCCGACTCTGGGGTGTGTGAGGAAAAAGTGCGTGCCAAGGAGTAGTGAGGGTGCTGGCGAGAGTGAGTCGGTCGTAGCGCGTGTGCGAGGGAGCACATGGAAGCGCGGTGTGGTAAGTGTTACAGAGGGTGTGACGGGAGAGTGTGCGCAAGAGTGTGCGCGAGAAAGGTGTGTGACGGACAGGTGCATGGGGAAAGAGTGCGCTGTCAAAGGCAAGGAAGAATGCACGCCTGTGGTGAGTGTTACAGAGGGTGTAACGGGAGAGGTTGTGCGAGAAAGGTGTGTGACGGACAGGTGCATGGGGAAAGAGTGCGCTGTCAAGAGTGGAGGTGAGAGTAGTATGAGTGGCACGGAGCGTGAGTTGGTTGTGACAGGTGAGCGAGGATGTACACCTGGAATGGGAGAGCGTGAGTGGGAATGCACGCTGGAGTTGGTGGTGAGGCACGTGGTTGGGTGTGCGAATGAGAGCACACCTGTGATTGTCACAGAGGAGGTGACCGAGGAGGGGGTGCGAAGAGGTGTATTGGTGAGGTGTGCGAGTGACGAATGTGTGCCAAAGTGTTCGGTGGTCAGGTGTGTGACCAAGGCTGTGAGTGGAATGGGTGTACCTGGGTGTGTAAGGAACGGTACAAGGAGCATGGAAACGGCTGGATGTGTGAGCAAGGAACGGGCTGCGGGGTGTAAGCGTCCAGGTGAAGCATCGACGGTAACCAGGTTAGAGGTTAGGTCGACCTTTAGCCGAAGCGGGCCCTCGGTGCGTGCTGGGCCTCGCTTTGAACGGCCGCGTCCGTGCTCCACTAGGCGGAGCGGGCAGCCCGATAGAAAGGGTCGTCATGGCGACCACTTTTTGTTGAGGCAGTCCGGCAGGTCGAGATCGGGACATTGGATGGCTCCACGCCGAGATGGTGCGTGGGATCTCGGCCCGGGTAAGCCCCGTCCCTGCACCGAGTGCCGGACGCATCCAGCCGCTGGCACAGAACAACCCGCATTCATGGCTTGGCTTTACGAAGCCGGGCTTTGGACAGGAATTGGCGCACCGAGAGGCATTAGTGAGGAGACTGGGTGATGAGGTTAGTGTTTTGGCCCCAAAATTAGAGAAAAACAAAATTTGATGATTGGCAAGGGATTGGCAGTAGTGATTGGCAGATGATGGGCAGTGATTGGCCAAATTTTTGATTTGTTGAAATTTGATGTGCAAAATTGGTAGTGAGCGATGGGCCCGGTGGGTAAGGCTGGCATCCCTGCCACCCTTCCCATAGTGGGGCAAAGGAGCAATAGTTTATGGGGTGTATGGCAGTGAAAACTAGCCCGGGTGGGTTAGGTTATATTGATAGGGATCTAGCGAAGATGACAGTAGGTAACGTTAAGTTTAGTTAGTGACTGATACCTGTAGTGGGGACGCAGGTAGATTAGTGTGGATGATAATGACGAGGGAGCGCAATAGTTTAAAGGGACGACTGGGAAGCGCAAGTTTCAGAGGGGAGTAGTTAGATGAGATGATGCCGTGTGTGTGTGAGGGTGGAACAGGTGTGATTGCACAGGTGTGCAACTGGACAGGTGTGTGGAGCAGTGTATGAGTAGTGAGTGTTGTGGATCAGCGCGAATGCGCTTGGGGAGAGAAGGGTGCAGGTGGCACCAGGTGTGAGAGCACAGGTGTGCAAGTACAGGTGTGTGGAGAGAGTTGGAGTAAGTGGTACGGAGTGGTGTGCATGGTGCGAAGGTGTGGATGGGGAAGAGTGGACCCCTTTCACGAGTACCCGGGGCGGGTCGTGTAAGTGTTAGGTAGAGGGTACAGGTAAATTGTGGTAGGATATTGGCATCTGTGGTGCGGTTGCAGAATGGTGTTGTGAATGGGTGCATTAGTGTTGTGGAAATGGCTGGGCGTGTAGCCTGTTAGTGTGTGTAGTTGGTTGGGCACTCCACCACTGTGAGGATGTCGGCCAGGTGAGGCCGCAGGTGGGCTCTGGGAGCCGGTAGTTGTGAGTGGGTGCCTGAGGATCCCGGGTGTGGATCGGGCAGCCCAGTGCCAGAGAGGGCACCGAGTGGGGAGAGCGCCAGAGGGCCTTCCCCAGGTAGTTAGGTTAGGGTAAGGAGCAGGTAAGCTCGGAGGCAACTGCAGTGGTGGAGGTGTGCAGGTGGGTAGACCCGCTGGGAGAGGTACACGCCACAGCCCAGAAATTGTGCGAGGGCACCGGGAGATGAATCGGGGGAGTGAGACCCCAAATTGAAAAGCACCACAGTTTGGCCAATGGGAATTGGTTTTTAGAACCCATAGTGTAAGAGGGCCAATGGTTTGGCCGGAGGAAGACCCCGGGTAGTGTAAAGTTGTAAAGTCACTTAGGAAATAGTTAGGATTGATGAACCTGTCGCACCATACGCAGCCACTTACCTGTGGTGATGATGATGACTCCACACCTGTGTTTTCTTTGTTCTGTGTGCAGGAAATGAGAATTGCTGTTGGATTTGTGAGACGCATCACGACGTGGATGAGACATTGGGGTGATTCCATCTCTCCCTCCCTAGGAGGGACTGATGATGAATTGGTGATGGCAAATTATGATGTTGAGTTGGAGATGGCAAATTGAGAGGAAAGTTGGAAATAGCAAATTTGATTGGTTAGGAGGGAGAGAAGACGAATTTGGTTTATGGGAGGAACGGGGAAGACAGTAGGGATGTTTGTTGATTTGTAAAGTAGATGTTTATGGGTAGTGTTGTGTTTTGTGGATACAGTAAGGGGTAAGGGAGGGGCCATGTAGGTTACCTGGTGGGGGGGGGGGGGGGCGTACGGTAGGAACGTACCTGTCTCACCTGGTTCCCATGTGCCCCCAGTGTGCATTACCTTACATTGCGTGCACTTTTGCGCCCTTACCACCTTACTCACTTGTCTGCTTCTTTTGTCTCCCACCTCCGAGGATCTGGCTTTGGGGGCAGAGAGGGAGGAGAGAGAGGTGCTGGCTACGCAGTTGTGGGCCTGCACTTTCGCTGCTTGCTGCCTGGATCGATACACCATATGGACCGCAATGTTTGTGGCCACCCACCATGGACCGCAGTTCTTATGCGGCCAAGCACCACCCGTGGATGGACCTATGGGTCAACGTGGCACCGATGCCATACAAGGTGAACCACTAACAGTTGGCCCCCTGACGGCCACAATAGAGAAATGGACGCGGTTGGCGCCTTTCTTTATTTTTGAAAGAAGTAAGAAGGCCAAGTGCACCACACGAAGGCAAGACCAGCGGCAGAACATCGGCCGGCTGCGACACCACACAATGATTCATAAACACTTTATTGGTGCACCGGATGGTGCTCACTGTGTGATGGGGTGGTGCTTGATGCTTGGAAGGGGTGCTCTGCACATTATTAAAGGCCGTAGGCCACAGAGCACTCGTGGGTTGGTGTATCGATGCTGGCATGCGTGCTCTCTCTATGCATAACATCTGCATGTGTTCCTCCAAAAACAGGTCCTGGATCGTAGTGTAAATATCAGCGTAGTCTTGTGTAAATAATGCTCCCTACCGGCTGTATGTTTAGTTTGAGGATTCTTTCCGGATTCGGTTATCCTGTGGGTGTGTTTCTGTGAGGAGAAGGGTGCAACGTCGCAGGGGGACATATTTACTCATTTGTGAATATCTGTAAAACTGTCGCACTCAGGGTAGAGTTAATAGTAGAGGGAACTACATTGCGTGCCACACTAAAGTAGGTAAAAATTTATCGGGTCGGGACGCCCCGAGGGTAGAGAAGGGTGCAATGTTGCGAATATGGAATTTGGCCTCCATATCCGCTTGTAAATATTCCCCTATTTCCCCAATACTCCCCAACTATCCCCAATCCCCCATTCCCTAGTCCCATTGTCTGTAAACAACACTCTGTAGAACCGACCTTCCCCTTTTTCCCCCATTAAATGTCGTGCCCAGGTCCACCGCATCTCACGTAGACAACTTTCGGACATCTTGCTAGTTATTCTTAGTCTATGTCAGTTAAGGACTCCTTTCCATTAATTCTGACTCTTCGTTGCACCAGAATGTGATTATATGGCACCAGTAGTGAGTTTAGGACCTTCCCATACCTCCTTCCATCTTCTTCCCCAAACAACAACAACAACAACAACTACAGCTACAACAACAACTACAACCACGGCGCGCGGGGGGAGTGTGCGTCCTCCCACCAGCTCGGTTAGCCGCCATGACCATGCGCTCCACGGGGTTACCACGAAGGGGCTCCCTGTCAGCCCCTCGTCAAGGGCGGAGCCGGTAACCCCCCCGCATGCACCCAATGAGAAGCAACGAGCCGATTCCATCTGGGGCGGAGCTAACGAGCCGAGGGCGTGTCACTCCCCGCCGGATATACGCAGCGACTGACCGGATGTGAGGTGAGATGCGCCCCCAGCTTGGAGAAAGAACGTCGCCTTCCGAGCGCTGTGACCTCCCTGCATCTCTGGACCGGACCGAGTCGATTCTGCCTTGAGCCAAGAGTGCACCTTGAGCCATCGACTGCCTGCCTTTCCTTGCCATCAATCCCCGTGTGAGTCAGCCTTTTGTCCCGTTTATCTGTCGTCTGTTGGGGTTAATATAAGATTGTGTTTAAGTGCCCACCTTACTATGCTGTCCCTCTGGTAGTTGTAATCTAACCTTCCGAACGAATATAACCTCCTCCGGAGGTCTTGAGAACCGTATCCCTGGTGTCGTGTCATTTTAATCCCAGCCGTGTGTCTTTTCCTTCATTGACCTAGCGTAGCGCGACTAGTCAACGTTCGAGCATAATCGGGTAAACTGTGCAGACGTGGTCATACCAAACCGCTCGGTAAACTAACATCCACCACCGCGTCTGTAACAATATATATATACACTACCGGTCAGAAGTTTTAGAATACCTCACTTATTCCAGTTTTTATTGAAATTTAAGCAATTCAAGTCCAGTGAATAACCTGAAATGGTACAAATGTAAGCAGTAAACTGCTCTGGATCCCAAAAAAAGTTTCGGAAAAAACGACCTTCTTCAGGGAACAAGTAATGGGTGAACAACTTACAGCTGTTCTGCAGCAATGTAAGTAAATTAAGCCTTGAAAGTTGATGCAAACAATTCCTACAGGTGTCCCAACCTCTACTGAATACTTGATGACAAACCCCCTGTCTGTATAAAAGCAGTATTGGAATAGACTGTTATTACACCCTCTGAAGCATTATTTGGACAATATTGCACTGCAGGAAGTAGTATATTGCTATCATAATGGTGAGAAAAAAGCAATTAACAAAGGAAGACAGACAGACCATCATAACCCTTAAAAGTGTCGGTCTTTCCTTTAGATAAATTGCAAAGAAAGCCAAGGTGTCAGTGAGTACAGTTTCCTACACAATCAAAAGGCACCTGGAAACTGGAGGAAACTCTGAAAGGAAGAGGTCTGGCAGACCCAAAGCCACAACAGAGTCAGAAGACAAGATTCTGAGAGTCAACAGCTCACAATAGGCGGCTCACAGGACAACAGCTTCAAGCACAGCTTAACACTGGTCAGAGTATGCAAGTCTCAGTTTCAACTGTGAAGAGAAGACTTCGAGCTGCAGGTTTGACAGGTTGAGTGGCAGTAAGAAAGCCATTGCTAAGATGGCAAAATAAGAAAAAGAGGCTTGCCTGGGCTATGAAGCACCGCTAGTGATCGACTGAAGACTGGAAGAAGGTCTTATGGACCGATGAATTAAAATTTGAAATCTTTGGTTCATCACGCAGGGTTTTTATTCGCCGTCGAGTAGGCGAAATGATGGTTCAGTGTGTGACACCAACTGTCAAACATGGAGGAGGAAGCGTGATGGTCTGGGGCTCTTTTGCTGGATCCAGAGTCGGCGACTTGCACAGAGTGACTGGCACCCTGAACCAAAAGGGCTACCACAGCATTTTGCAGCGCCATGCAATACCCTCTGGTATATGCCTAGTTGGTCAGGGGTTCATCCTACAGCAAGATATTGACCATAAACACACCTCCAGGCTATGTCAAAACAACCTTCGAGGAAAAGAACAAGACGGTAGGCTTCAAATCATGGAATGGCCAGCACAGTCTCCAGACTTAAACCCCATCGAGCTGGTTTGGGATGAACAGGACAGAAGGGTGAAAGCAAAGCAACCTTCAAGTGCAACACATTTGTGGGAACTTCTGCAACAGTGTTGGCAAGAACTTCCCAAACAATATTTGATTTCCATTGTAGAAAGAATGCCACGAGTGTATTCGGCGGTTATATCTGCAAAAGCTGGCTACTTTGCTGTCAAAAATGTAAATTAAATTTTGTTAAACAAAATGATTCTATGATTTATTTTTTTTATCTCCAATTATTTATTTGTTCTATGCTTAATTTCAGAGTACATTGAGATTTAAACTGCGTAAATTTCAATAAAAACTGAAAAATTGATGTGTTCTAAAACTTTTGACTGGTAGTGTGTGTGTGTATGTGTGTGTGTGTATGTGTGTGTGTGTGTGTGTGTGTGTGTATGTATGTATATATACATGGTATGAAGTCGAATAATGACTGATGTGTGTATATATATATATACATATATATACAGTCACGTGAAAAAGTAAGTACACCCCATGTAAAGTTTTGACTTTTCAACATATTTCAACATACAGCTATTTGATCTTCATTTCAACAATATTGATAGATAAAGGTGATATAATATAACAAATATCATGAAACATATACATTTTGTAGTCCATTGTATAATTTAAATAAACATAAATGCAAATTTCGCATGTGGAAAAAGTAAGTACACCTTGGCTCTAATAGGTGGTATTGCCCCCTTTGGCAGAACGAACCTCAAGTAGGCGTTTCTTATAACTGTCTACCAGTCTCTGACATCGACTGGGAGAAATTTTTGCCCACTCCTCCATGCAGAATTCTTTCAGCTGTGCGATGTTTGAGAGGTTTCTTGCATGCACAGCTCGTTTCAAATCCCCCCACAACATCTCGATGGGATTTAGATCCGGGCTTTGAATTGGCCATTCCAGAACCCTCCATTTCTTTCTTTTCAGCCATTCCTTGGTGGATTTACTGGTACTAGGGCATGCCCGTACTATATATATATCTAAAATTATATCCCCCCCCTCTATTTACATGAAATGGTTTGGTCCATTCGCAAAGCCAAAGCGAACGGCTTGCGAGTACGGTGACAATCCCCCCCCTCTATTTACATGAAATGGTTTGGTCAATTCGCAACGACCACAGAACCCCCCCCCCCTCTATTTACATGAAATGGTTTGGTCCATTCGCAAAGCCAAAGCGAACGGCTTGCGAGTACGGTGACAATCCCCCCCCCCTCTATTTACATGAAATGGTTTGGTCCATGAAATGTTTTGGTTCATTCGCAACGCCAAAGCGAACGGCGAATGGCTTGCGAGTACAGTGACAATCCCCCCCCTCTATTTACATGAAATGGTTTGGTCCATTCGCAACGACCACAGAACCCCCCCCCCTCTATTTACATGAAATGGTTTGGTCCATTCGCAACGCCAAAGCGAACGGCGAACGGCTAAATCGCCATAGCTCGGTAACTACTTGTCCGATTAATTTCAAACCTTGAAAAGGCACATCCTCGGGTCCCCAGCAATATACCTGGCAAGTTTCAAGTCTATCGGACCGGTAGTTGTCGAGAAACAGCGGTCACAGACAAACATACACACATACACACATACACACATACACACATACACACATACACACAGAGATTAATGGAATTATAGATAGATGTTTAGGGTCATTGTCATGTTTCAAGGTCCACCGTCGTTTGAGCTTCAACTTTCCAACAGATGGCCTCACATTATCCTCAAGCAACCCTCTGGTACAATGAAGAATTTATAGTGGATTCTATGATGGTGAGCTGCCCAGGCCCTGATGCAGCAAAGCTGCGCAAAACCATAATATTTCCACCACCATGCTTTACAGTTGGTATAAGGTTATTGTGGTCAAATGCTGTCTTTGGTTTTCGCCAAACATGTCTTCTGGTACTGTGGCCAAATAGCTCTACCTTTGACTCATCTGTCCAGAGCACATTGTTCCAGAAGTGCTGGTCTTTGCCTAGGTGTTCATTGGCAAACTTTAGTCTTGCCCTGATGTTCTTTCTGGACAGCAAAGGTTTCCTCCTGGCACACCTCCCATGTAGATCAAATTTGTGCAGCCTCTTTCTAATGGTAGACTCGTGCACTTTGACATCAACAGTGGCAAGAGCTACCTGTAGGTCCCGTGATGACATTCTGGGGTTCTTAGAGACTTCTTTCAGCATCTTGCGGTCTGCTCTCGGGCTGAACTTGCTGGGGCGGCCTGGCCTGAACAAGGTGGCAGTTGTTTGGAATCTTCTCCACTTGTAGATGATCTTCCGGACAGTCGAATGATTGATTTCAAATTGTTTGGAGATCTTTTTAAATCCCTTTCCAGACTCGTAGGCATCTATAACCTTCTTTCTGAAAGCCTCAGAGAGCTCTTTTGATCTAGGCATGGTGATGCCGCACACTTCAACAACAAAGAGCAAACCAAACTAAATGTCTGAGGTTTAAATAAGACAGGTTCCTCCAAGATCCTCTCCAACGATGTTCTAATCATTTGCACCTGAGCTGGTGCACCTGATTCTAATTTTAGGTATTTGAAGTAGTGATAACTGTAGGGGTGTACTTACTTTTTCCACATGTGAAATTTGCATTCATGTTTATTTAAATTATACAATGGACTACAAAATGTAAATGTTTCATGATATTTGTTATGTTATATCACCTTTATCTTTCAATATTGTTGAAATGAAGATCAAATAGCTGTATGTTGAAATATGTTGAAAAAGTCAAAACTTTACATGGGGTGTACTTACTTTTTCATGTGACTCTATGTCATAGCTGTAAACGATCAAATGGAATTATACATAGTATCTGGTTATCTTTTGCTGAACTCTAAATTCTTCCGCACAAGGTGCGGGTACCTCTGTTTGATTTTATAAATGCCTTGCTTTTGTTTTTGTTTGTTTCGGTTACATACTTTACAGTGTCCAATTTTGTTTTAAGAGTCTGGATGTGGGCCAGTGTCAAGTCTAGCACAAGGGGTTGTATATCTGTTTTGAGCTTAGAAAATGAGCTTTCACCGCTCCAGGTGGTGGAATCGCTGGGGCACGTGCCCTGGTTGCCCTGGCGTAAATGCGGTGCTGGTTCTAGCCAACTACTATTTCCTGGTCTGCAACATTTGACCGGGAGTAAGATGGCCAATGTGATGCCAGTATCGTGTCATTTTGAAGCATGCTTACCGTTGTCAATCAGCATGGCAATGGTATCTCAATCCTGGCCTATGTAGCTATCCCTACTGGCAGCTCACAATGATAATAGACACATGAACTGTAGTTTGTCTTATTTCAGATGATGGGAAATTTGTGCTTCATCAGCCAATGGTAATGGGTCTTGCTCGACAGTGACAAAATGTGTGTTTTAAAAATAGGTTTTGGTACGTTTTGCATTCATGCCTCATGTTAGCGGCCAGGGGGATTGTGTTATTGTCCTTATATTAACAAAGGTGGACGGAGGTTTTTGTTTTCACCCATCTGTTTGTCTGTCTGTGAACAGGATATCTCAAAGTTGCAGACGGATTCCAAAGAAAATTTGTGGACATGTTGGGTGTGTGCGAAGCACAAAACGATTAGATTTTGGTGAAGATCCGGATCCGGGTATTATAATTTTAAAAAATGATCCTTCACCATTGAGAGATGGGGCCAAAAACGATATAAAGCATGATATTTCAAAAAGTTCTCGATTTTGGTTCAGGACCGGATCCAGATCCGGCCTATCAGTACGATACAAAATGTAAACTGTTCAGCCTGGCAGAGGTGTGTGCTCTACCAGGTGCCGTTCTAGTTCAAACGTGTAATTCAAAACACTTCACTGCATTGGGAATATTGGAAATTGTAGAGACAGGAGTACTGTACTGTAGAGTGAGGACTTGTAATACCCTCTCCCATGTGGAGGAGGCGCTATACAACACACATTTAGATAGAGAATATGCGCTGCCCCACCGACAAAGATAAAAAACACCCCTGTATACTCATTGGGATCATGCTGATCCTATGTAGCAAGTCTAGATGTAATCAGCCCAGTACTGGAGGAGGGGTAGCACAACAAACAAATGAAAATTCACTCATAGTGACACCTGGCAAAACAGAACAAAGTAGAATGGCACTCAGTAGAGAATACTTTTGACCTCAAAAATAATTTGTGGTTCAATTCAGTGATCTGATATGCAAATCGTCTTCAAAGTTTAAGTTAATCTGAGAAAATTGACAATTTTAGAAATTTGGCCTATGTTGACCTTTTGGCCCATGTTGACTTCAAAAATAGTTGGTAGTTGGTTTCAGAAAGCTGATATGCAAATCCTATTCATATTTCAGGGTCAATCCGATGAAAATTGAGGATTTTAGAAATTTGTAAAAAATGGTTGACCTTTGGCCTATGTTGACCTTTTGGCCTACGCTGATCTCTAAAATAGTTGATGGTTGAATTCAGTTCGTCGATATGTATATCCTATTCAAATTTTAAGTCAATCGGATGAAAATTGAGGATTTTAGAAATTTGAAAAAAATTGGTTGACCTTTGGCCTATGTTGACCTTTTGACCCCCAAAATATATATAGGATTTTGGCGGACCACGAACTCTAGCGTTTGGTGAAGTTTTGTGAAGATCGGTTTAAAATTGTGACCTGTAGGCAAGTATAAGTGCAAAAACTCAGCGACTAAGTGACTAACAACTCAGCGGACATACAAACACACGCAAACACAAACAAACACACACAAAACAAACACACACACAAACCGGAGTGATCAACATACTTGCAATTTTTATTTTTATTTTTTGCCAAGTAACAAACAAGAAGACGTCATGCAGAGCACGATACTTGCAAAATCTAGCCCTCCCCAAAATAAAAAGCTGCCATGGATACATCAAATTGTTCATTTCATTAAGATTAAAATTGACGATCTTAATCAAAGCTCAGGTCAATTGGATTAAAATTGATGATTTTTCAGATGAAAATCGATATTAGAAGTTTGACCTCGAGTTGACCTTTGACCTTTTGACCTCAAAAATAGTTGGTTTTCCAATTTAGTGACTCGATATACAAATGCTGTTTAATTTTCAAGTCGATCGGATGAAAAATGCCAATTTTAGTAATTCGACCCCAAATTCGACAGGCTTCTTCCTTATGACCAACTCTACCATCTGGTGAAGTTTCGTGAAGATGGGTCTAAAATTGTGACCTGTAGGCGATAAAGAGACAGACAGAATAACAAACTCAACCGACCAATATACTTTAAAAATCTTCGATTTTGCAAGTAACAAACACAAAACAAACTGCTCACTGGTCCGTGAACTATAGGAAGGATATATTGTGTATACAATGCATTGTCTGGCACCATGCTCAATTCTGCATGCAAGTTTTGCATGTTGCGAAAAAAATAAGTGATTGATAGGCTGAAACTGCAGACGTGCACATTGAGCTCATTCAAACCAGATGTGTGTTTTATGTGCAGCTCTGACTCAACCTCCTTTTTTTTTTTTGCAAACAGCCTGTTTTATTTAATCACACAGCTTTTTTAAATTGCAAAACACCACTGATGGTATCTTCCCCATCTGGTGGACGTCCCATTTTCAAATACTGGTTGCACCTTCCTGTTATATCCTCAATTAACAAAACCGATTTTTAACTTTGCGAATATTTGGATTAAATGTCATCATATATGTAGATAAGCGCAGTACAATTAACTGTACTATACTAACTGTGGTGACCCGCCCAGGATTGTGCTCAATATACAATGCCATGCCGTTAGAGCGCTTTCTACCCCCGTTAATTCACCCCAGATCACTTTTTTGAAATACCGACTTCTTTCCTGGAAGCCCTAGCAGTGTCCACGTGTTTTTTGTTTTTGTTTGTTTTTCACCTCAAATGCCTCCTTACACCAAGCCCTCTCCCTCCCACAGATCTCCCGATGTCCCTGCTCTCCATGTTGTTCTCCCGCTCCCTTTATCATATATATATATTTTATGTTTTATGTGTCAGTTTGTCTTTTTTTTTTTCAGATTATTTTTATTATTATTATTCTTTTTTTTTCAGATTATTTTTCATGGTTTTGTTTAAATATTATTAAAATATGTTTAAACCGCAGCCGTGATACTGACGCCGCCCTCCCCCCCCCCCCGAATTTCCATGTTTTAAACGTTTCCCAGTGTGTACCCTGGATTAGAATAGGTACATCGTATCCCTGCGTGTCGTAAGAGACGACTAAGAGGGTTGGCATCAGGAAGGGCATCCGGCCATAAAAAACATTGCCTCAAAAAGAGAACCATGACAATTACAACTACATATGGGCAGGGTAAAGCCCGAAGTGGAGATCGGTTTCTGAGGTTTGGGACATGGAATGTAGGGACAATGACAGGGAGATCAGGAGAAGTGGTGGAAGTATTGGTCAGAAGAAGAGTCGACATATGTTGTGTGCAAGAGACGAGATGGAAGGGAAGTGGTGTGAGAATGGTGAAGGGTAGGCAGGGACAGAAATACGAGTTTATGTGGCAAGGGTGCCCGGAGGGCATGAATGGTGTTGGTGTCCTGTTTTCTGAGGAGTTTGTAGACAGTGTGGTGAGTGTGACTAGAGTGAGTGATAGGTTGATGATGGTGAAAACGATGATTGGAAAGCTCTTGGTGAACGTCATCTCGGGATATGCTCCGCAGGTTGGTCGAAGCGATGAAGAGAAGGACAAGTTCTGGTGTGCGATAGAGAAGCTGATGGAAAACGTGAAAGATGAGGAAGTTGTTGTGGTGGGAGGAGACCTAAATGGACATGTGGGAAGGAGTATGGACGGTTTTGAGGGAGTTCATGGGGGTTACGGATATGGTGTGAGAAATGGAGAAGGTGAAAGGATTTTGGAGTTTGCTGATGGAGCTGATTTGTTGATTTGTAATACTCAGTTCCAGAAAGAGGATAATAAGCTTGTTACATACACGTCAGGTGGGTCGACGACAACCGTTGACTACCTGATGGTGCGAAGGCGAGATAGGGGACACCTCCGGGACACAAAGGTGATCCCGGGGAAGGAGGCTGTTTCACAGCACCACTTGGTTGTCTGTAACATAAGGGTGAAAGGTGCGAGGAGAGCTCGGCGGGTGAAGGACCAACCGAGAATGAAGGTGTGGAGGTTGAAAGAGGTGACAGTAAGGGAGGCATTAAAAGAGAGGCTGAGTAGGGTAGAGGATGATGTGGTTGAGCTTGAAAGTGGTTGGATGTCAATGAAAGTTAGTCTGTTGGGAGCCGTTGGTGAGGTATGTGGATGGACAAAAGGACCACAGAGGCACTCGGAAACATGGTGGTGGGATGATGAAGTTGGAAAGAGGATTTACGAGAAGAGGAAGAAGTTCAAGGAGTGGCAGAAGGCGAAGGGTACGGGAGCAGAAACAGCAGAGTTGAAAGTTATAAGGCAGCCAGAAAGCTGCAAAGAAAGAGGTAGCAAAGGCGCAGGAGGCATGTAGGAAAATTTTCGGAGAACGCTTGGATTCGGAAGAGGGTCAGAAAGCAGTATTCAGGATTGCAAAGCAGATAGCAAAGGAGAGGTGTGATATGATGGGGGTGAGTTGCTTGAAGGATGAAGTGGGACAAATCGTTGTCGACCCAGATGGAATGAAAGGAAGATGGAAAAGATATATGGAAATGCTGTTGAATACAGAGAATGAATGGGATGGCAACATAGAGAGTAACCCAGTTTTAGGACCGGCAGAGAAGATAACCGAGAAGGAAGTTGAGGAAGCGATAAAAGCAATGAAAAGTGGAAAAGCGGGAGGGCCGACGGGAGTTGTGGGAGATATGTTGAAGGCAGCAGGAAGATTGGGTGTGAAGAGAATGACAGAGATCTGTAATCTGGTGGTGAAAGAAGGCCGCATTCCAGTGGTTTGGGAACTGAGTACCCTCGTCCCTCTATACAAGGGGAAAGGTGACCCTCTGGAGTGTGGCTCGTACCGAGTGATAAAGTTATTTGAGCATGGAATGAAGGTATTGGAAAGGGTGTTGGAGAGGAGGATGAGGAAGAAAGTGAAAATCGACGAAATGCAGTTTGGATTTATGCCAGGAAGAGGAACGACAGATGCGCTTTTCATTGTGAGGCAGTTACAGGAGAAGTACATGGAGAAGAGGAAGAAGTTGTTTCTTGGGTTTGTTGATCTGGAGAAAGCATTCGATAGGGTTCCACGCAAAGTATTGACATGGGCATTGAGGAAGTTAGGAGTGGAGGAATGGTTGATCAGAGTAGTGATGGCAATGTACAAAAGAGTGTGCACAGCTGTAAGGACGAAGGACGGGAACAGTGGTGAGTTTGAGGTGAAGGTGGGAGTGCATCAGGGGTCGGTACTAAGTCCACTACTATTTGTAGCTGTGTTGGAGGTGTTGGCTCAGAACGTAAAGGAGGGTTTACCATGGGAGTTGTTGTATGCAGATGATCTGGTTTTGATTGCGGAAAGTATGGATGGACTGAAGGAAAAGATGAACAAGTGGAAGGAATGTATGGAGACAAAGGTCTGAAGGTGAATATCGGAAAGATGAAGGTGATGGCAAGTGGTAAAGCATGTGGTGAGGTGGAAAGAACTGGGAAGTGGCCCTGTGCTGTGTGTAGGAAGGGTGTCGGAGTGAAATCCATTCAATGTACAATGTGCGCTGAGTGGGTTCATCAAAAATGTAGTGGTCTGAGAGGGTCATTAACCAGTGTGGCACCTACATTCAAATGTAAGGTGTGCACAGAGGGAGCTGCAGATGGAGGAAATGTTGAGTTGGATCTTGGAGACGGCGTGAAGCTGGAAGGTGTGAAAACATTTTGCTATCTCGGAGACATGCTGAATGGAGAAGGTGGATCAGACTCGGCATCGGTTGCTAGAGTGAGATGTGCATGGAAGAAGTTTCGGGAACTGAGTGGCGTGCTGATGATGAGGGGAGTGTCGTTGAAGCTGAAGGGAAAGGTGTATGCTGCATGTGTGAGAAGTGTTATGATTTATGGGAGCGAGACATGGGTAATGAACATAGAGCAGCAACGAAGGTTGGAAAGGGGGGAAATGCGAATGGTTCGACGGATGTGCGGAGTATCGTTGAGAGAGAGGAAGACAAATGATGAATTGCGAAAGATGATGGGAATAGAGCCTGTGATTGATGCTGTGAAGAGGAACAGGTTGAGATGGTTTGGTCATGTATTGAGGAAGGATGAAAGTGACTGGTTGAGAAGAGTGATGGAAGTTAATGTAGAAGGAAGTAGAGGACGGGGAAGACCGAGAAAGACTTGGCTAAAGATGGAGGAAGAAGAAATGCGGGCAAGGGGGTTAACAAGGAGAGATGCAGAAAATAGGGCAAAATGGAGAAGATTGTCATGGGGACCGCAAGGCTAACCCCCGCTCTAGTAGGGAAAATGGCCTTTAAAATGCATGTTGTTGTGTTGTTGTTGTTGTGTCAGTTTGTCTTTTTGTGATCAATGTTAGCTCTTACATGAGCCTCGATCTTGTATACAAAAAAATAAAAATAAAAAGCCTAGGAAACTGCTTCGGCAACCCTACGCATCTGAAGATAGAAAAGGAGTGGTCTTCTTCTCTTCTCGTCCAGTGGGGTGCAAAAGTATGAGCCCAGTAGGAATTTTATTAATTGATAAATCATGGATAAGAAACCAAAATCACTTTCAAGGGATTTCCATGAACTCTTAAAGACATAACATCCCTTATTATAATCGGGGGAAAAAAAATCAAGTCTGTATACTTTATAATCAATTAATCAGTGTGAGCCCATTTTACATTGACAGCAACATCAAATCCATTTGGGATTGATTTAATTATGATACCTTCGCCACCAAATGTGCACGGAGGTTAAGATTTCACCCCTGTCTGTCTGTCTGTGCGCGATATCTCAAAAGGTTGTGGATGGATTCGGATGAAATTTGGTGGAGAGGTTGGGTGTGTGACAAGGTTGAAGTGGTTAGATCTTGGTGAAGATCCGGATGCTAGAATTTTTCAAAAGATTCTTCACCATGAAGAGGTAGGGCCAAAACTGATACATCGCACGATATCTCAAAAAGTTATGGACGGATTTGGACGAAACTTGGTGGATAGGTTGTGTGTGTGTGTGTGTGTGTGTGTGTGTGTGTGTGTGTGTGTGTGTGTGTGTGTGTGTGTGTGTGTGTGTGTGTGTGTGTGTGTGTGTGTGTGTGTGTGTGTGTGTGTGTGTGTGTGTGTGTGTGTGTGTGTGTGTGTGTGTGTGTGTGTGTGTGTGTGTGTGTGTGTGTGTGTGTGTGTGACAAGAACAAGGCGGTTGGATTTTTGGTGAAGATCCGGATGCAGATCCAGCTCATCAGTGGGATACAAAATTTACTGTTAAGCCAGGTAGAGGTATGCTCTGTACCGGGTGCCGTTCTAGTTTTCAGCATGACATCAGTGTGATTGTCAAGATTGCCAAATCGATCTGAAGCAAGGCACGGCACACACAGGCTATTGAACACACTCCAATCTGCACTTGTTGCTCAATACGAGACCCCTTATCTTGCCACGAGACCCCTTATCTTGCCACGAGACCCCTTCTCTTGCCGAGACCACAAGTGTGATGGGTCAGCAAGGGAAAATTTTTAGTGTTTCCAGAACTCCTTCCACAAATGAAATATTTTTTCGAAGAGAGAAATCAACACTACCAGGAGCTCAGCGATCAACAATGTCTCACTGAGTTGGTGTTTTTGACTGAATTGACTTCCAAACAAAACCCTGTTAATTAACCTTGATATAAAGGCAAGGACAAAAAAATCCAACACAAATTATTGGATCAGTGAATGTGTTCTGAAGCAAGCTGAGATTGTGGGGATCTCAAATCACGAAGGGATTTTTCACTCACTTTTCAGGCCTAGAGAAGACTTTTCACTGACTTTTCAGTTCTAGAGAAGAGTTTTCACTGACTTTTCAGGCCTAGAGAAGACTTTTCACTCACTTTTAAGATCTAGAGAAGAGTTTTCACTGACTTTTCAGGCCTGGAGAAGAGTTTTCACTCACGTTTCAGGCCTAGAGAAGAGTTTTCACTGACTTTTCAGGCCTAGAGAAGAGTTTTCACTCACTTTTCAGGCCTAGAGAAGACTTTTCACTGACTTCTCAGATCTAGAGAAGACTTTTCACTGACTTTTCAGACCTAGAGAAGAGTTTTCACTCACTTTTCAGACCTAGAGAAGAGTTTTCACTCACTTTTCAGATCTAGAGAAGACTTTTCACTGACTTTTCAGATCTAGAGAAGACTTTTCACTGACTTTTCAGACCTAGAGAAGAGTTTTCACTCACTTTTCAGACCTAGAGAAGAGTTTGCATTGAATTTTCAGATATAGAGAAGAGTTTTCACTGATGATTTTTCAGGCCTAGAGAAGAGTTTTCACTCACTTTTCAGGCCTAGAGAAGACTTTTCACTGACTTTTCAGTTCTAGAGAAGAGTTTTCACTGACTTTTCAGGCCTAGAGAAGACTTTTCACTCACTTTTCAGACCTAGAGAAGAGTTTTCACTCACTTTTCAGACCTAGAGAAGAGTTTTCACTCACTTTTCAGGCCGAGAGAAGACTTTTCACTGACTTTTCCGATCTAGAGAAGACTTTTCACTGACTTTTCAGACCTAGAGAAGAGTTTTCACTCACTTTTCAGACCTAGAGAAGAGTTTGCATTGAATTTTCAGATATAGAGAAGAGTTTTCACTGATGATTTTTCAGGCCTAGAGAAGAGTTTTCACTCACTTTTCAGACCTAGAGAAGACTTTTCACTCACTTTTCAGACCTAGAGAAGAGTTTGCATTGATTTTTCAGACATAGAGAAGAGTTTTCACTGATGATTTTTCAGGCCTAGAGAAGACTTTTCAGTGACTTTTCAGACCTAGAGAAGACTTTCACTGATTTTTCAGGCCTAGAGAAGAGTTTTCACTCACTTTTCAGACCTAGAGAAGAGTTTTCACTGATTTTTCAGGCCTAGAGAAGAGTGTTCACTGACTTTTCAGGCCTAGAGAAGAGTATTCACTGACTTTTCAGGCCTAGAGAAGAGTTTTCACTGACTTTTCAGGCCTAGAGAAGAGTTTTCACTGATTTTTCAGACCTAGAGAAGAGTTTTCACTCACCTTTCAGACCTAGAGAAGAGTTTGCATTGATTTTTCAGACCTAGAGAAGAGTTTGCATTGATTTTTCAGACCTAGAGAAGAGTTTTCACTGATTTTTCAGGCCTAGGGAAGAGCGTTCACTGACTTTTCAGGCCTAGAGAAGAGTATTCACTGACTTTTCAGGCCTAGAGAAGAGTTTTCACTGACTTTTCAGGCCTAGAGAAGAGTTTTCACTCACTTTTCAGACCTAGAGAAGACTTTTCACTCACTTTTCAGACCTAGAGAAGAGTTTGCATTGATTTTTCAGACATAGAGAAGAGTTTTCACTGATGATTTTTCAGGCCTAGAGAAGAGTTTTCACTCACTTTTCAGACCTAGAGAAGACTTTTCACTCACTTTTCAGACCTAGAGAAGAGTTTGCATTGATTTTTCAGACATAGAGAAGAGTTTTCACTGATGATTTTTCAGGCCTAGAGAAGAGTTTTCACTCACTTTTCAGACCTAGAGAAGACTTTTCACTAATTTTTCAGGCCTAGAGAAGAGTTTTCACTCACTTTTCAGACCTAGAGAAGAGTTCTCACTGATTTTTCAGGCCTAGAGAAGAGTGTTCACTGACTTTTCAGGCCTAGAGAAGAGTATTCACTGACTTTTCAGGCCTAGAGAAGAGTTTTCACTGACTTTTCAGGCCTAGAGAAGAGTTTTCACTGATTTTTCAGGCCTAGAGAAGAGTTTTCACTCACTTTTCAGACCTAGAGAAGAGTTTTCACAGATTTTTCAAGCCTAGAGAAGAGTGTTCACTGACTTTTCAGGCCTAGAGAAGAGTATTCACTGACTTTTCAGGCCTAGAGAAGAGTTTTCACTGACTTTTCAGGCCTAGAGAAGAGTTTTCACTGATTTTTCAGGCCTAGAGAAGAGTTTTCACTCACTTTTCAGACCTAGAGAAGAGTTTTCACAGATTTTTCAAGCCTAGAGAAGAGTTTTCACTGACTTTTCAGGCCTAGAGAAGAGTTTTCACTGACTTTACAGGCCTAGAGAAGACTTTTCACTGACTTTTCAGACCTAGAGAAGAGTTTTCACTCACTTTTCAGACCTAGAGAAGAGTTTTCACTCACTTTTCAGGCCTAGAGAAGACTTTTCACTGACTTTTCAGATCTAGAGAAGACTTTTCACTGACTTTTCAGACCTAGAGAAGAGTGTTCACTCACTTTTCAGACCTAGAGAAGAGTTTACATTGATTTTTCAGGCCTAGACAAGAGTTTTCGCTGACTTTTCAGGCCAAGAGAAGAGTTTTCACTGACTTTTCAGGCCAAGAGAAGAGTTTTCACTCACTTTTCAGGCCTACAGAAGAGTTTTCACTGACTTTTCAGGCCAAGAGAAGAGTTTTCATTGACTTTTCAGGCTTACATAAGAGTTTTCACTCACTTGTCAGACCTAGAGAAGAGTTTTCACTCACTTTTCAAACCTACAGAAGATTTTCACTGACTTTTCAGATATAGAGAAGAGGCAGGAAGACCATGTGTCACTGAACACATTGACAAAACTAGGGCATTGCCCGTACTATATCTATATCTAAAATTATATCCCCCCCCCCTCTATTTACATGAAATGGTTTGGTCCAAAGCGAACGGCTTGCGAGTACGGTGACAACCCCCCCCCTCTATTTACATGAAATGGTTTGGTCCAAAGCGAACGGCTTCCGGAGTTTGGTAAAGAAATCGCCATCGCGTGCACAAACGCGCAGGAAAGCGAATGAATCGCAAATTCGTTTTTATTAGTTTTAAAACATAGTTTAACGCCAACATAGTTTGCAAACGTGAAATAAATGAATACGCTCTCAAATGTGCCATCCGAGGCAGAGTGTGTCCGCCACGTTCGGCACACGCGCTAGTTCACTGCTCTCTGATTGGTTGAATCGTTTTTTGGACATAGCTCGGTAAGTAATTGTCCGATTAATATGAAACCTTGAAAAGGCACATCCTCGGGTCCCCAGCAATATACCTGGCAAGTTAAAAGTATATCGGACCCGTGGTTGTCGAGAAACAGCGGTCACAGACAAACAGACGTACAGACGTACAGACGTACAGACGTACAAACGTACAAACGTACAGAGATTACTGGAATTATAGATAGATTGAAGACAGAAGAACGATTTGGTGAATTGAGACATGTGGAACCCTCTGCCATTTACCTTCAGAACCCTGCCGCAGACATCAATAACAATGAAACCAGAGCAAAGATAGCAAATGCGGTGAAACTTGACAATGCTGACCCAGAGATGGAAACAATCCCCTTCAGAATGATTTACAACTGAGGTCCTGATCATCTGACAAGGCATTTTGGACACTCGTGGAAAGACCAAAGTATCCCCTTTTGAAAGAGGTGTATCTTTGCATGAATGATTTCTTCAGATCTACATACCTGTGTGAGATGTCGTTTTCTGAATGTGAAATATCTGGAGTGAAAGTACAGATCACGCTTCACTGATGCGCTCAACAACGATCGCTGGGCTGCACTGGGCTGCAACCCAGTGCAGCCCAGACTCTGAGAAGCTAGCAAGGGATATGCAGTGCCAGGATTCGCACTAGAGGAGTATTCAACAATCTTCTTTTACAATGGGGATTATAAGGGTTTTAAAGCACTATTTTAAGACTATTTCAGTGAGTTTAACACACTGAATTAATCAGAGATAAAATTAGGTGATTTACATTTTTCTCAGGAACTGCTGTACAATACTGTACTGTAAAGGGTGGAACTTGTAATACTTTCTCCCACCTGGAGGGGGCACTACACGATACACATTTACATAGAGAATTACCGTTCTCCTCCCGTCCCCCATTCCCCCCACACTCCCAAGACCACTGTCAAAGATAAAAACGCCCCAATACATGAATTGGGATCATGCTGATCCTGTGCACCAAGTCTGGATGTAATTGGCCCAGAACTGTAGGAGAAGTAGCGCGACAAGCAAACAAACAAATACACACACACACCAGTCCGTCAATTATTGTAAGAATACATAAAACAAGACCGAAAGTCTAACAGCGGCATAGCCGGGCTTGTTTGATACTTTAGTTGAAAATAGACCTAATGACGTAGCGTGACACAAAACTGCCGCTACTTAAAGATATAGAAGATATATTTTAACCTCTAGTAACTTTGCAGTCACTACAAAGGGATTAGTGTTATGATTACATTTATTATAATATTAACGTTACGTTTTCATTATTACGAAAATGATATTACTATAAAAAAACGAGGCTAATTCCTTACTTCCGCGGTTACACCGCTTATCATTGATTCATGAACCATACACCCCTTCAATCCATTATCTCTCCATTCACGACATTGGGATTAAAGTGTTATGGTTATATTTACTATATTATTATTATTATTATTATTATTATTATAAAAACGATACAACTGAAGCGATACACTACTGTATTAAGAAACCTGGGCTTAATTTGTCCGAAGCGGTCCGAAGATGAGGCATGAAGCCTAAGGCCTATACGTACCGTATTGTTGGCCGATGCTTCCGATATTTCATGGCCAATTAAACAATTGCTTTGTTTGTGTTTCACACTGAGTGAAAAAGTAAAGGTAGAGCATGGCGATTGTGATATATGACAGGTTCGACGATATGTTTGGCCTGAACGAAATTGGAATTAAAATTGCGGTATGCGGAGTCAGCCGCCGTACCGCTGTAATGACATCAGACTTAATCATGTCAACCTGTCATGTGACCAGATCCTCAGCTCTGATTGGTATAAGTTTGATTGGACATACATATGGACGGAAAAACACTGTTCTAGATGGCTTTGCCCTATGGGCTTCGCCGTAAAAATGTATAGCCAATATTGGAATGTGGTTTGATTTATGGACAGTTAGACATGCAGTTTTTCAGTTGCTAAGCAAATAGAAAAGTGCCAAAATTATTGCAACCCTGTTCTGCAGGTTTTGCTTCACTTCCCATTGAACAATACTGTAATTTGTTATTTGTTATTTTTAACCTTCCTTTTTTTAAGGTCATGTCATCTCGAATTTCGAAGAGACGAACTTATAAAATTGATTGTGATGTTAAAATGTCCGCTAAGTTTCATGGCTTTGGAGTTACGGAGGACACACACACACACACACACACACACACACACACACACACACATCTTGTTTTTTCATTTCTGTTCCTCACAATTATATCCCTCTCTTTCACACACACACACACACACACACACACACACACACACACACACACACACACACACACACACACACACACACACACACACACACACACACACACACTTAATTAATTGTACAGTATCGGTTGTTCCTAAACTTAAATAATTTAAAGGATTGTTGTAAATAATGTTAATTTCACAACAACCCATATTCAACTTTATTTAAATTGCAAACCTCAAACATAGTTTCTCCACCTAAAGCAAGAACGTTAACCCGTAAGCAATTGACTAGTTTCCCGACTGCATGGATCATCAGCTGGGCACACACACACACACACACACACACACACACACACACACACACACACACACACACACACACACACACACACACACACACACACCCTTTTATTATTAGAGATAAATACGGTTTCAGAACAATTTTCTCCGTTTTTTTGCTATGATCCAGAAAAATACCAGCCCATAGTGACATTTTCCATGTGCATAATAAATTTTTATATTAGAATTTGGAAAAAGTGGTGGTGGGTATGAATTTGGTTGTAAGGTAGGGAATGAACAAACACCGACTGCAGATTCACCAAAATTAGGGAAGAGGTTTGTGGGGATAAGATATGTAGCCTACGGAAAACCTAGGCTCAACTGCACGATACCTGAAGCAATAAAATAAAATAATTTTCCAAATACGCATTGCTGTTGGAAATTGTAGAAGGACAAAAGTAAGATAATAAAGATCAGACTCTACGTTGCATTACTATACTGTCAATGAGGAAAAAAGGCGCATAAAGAAAATCTTTTCAGAAAGTTGTTTCCATACTTTGTAGCTTTGTCGTAGTAACTTTTCAATCCAGAGAGATACATGTCCTTCTGCAGGTTGTACTTGAAAGCCTTTTCAGGGTTGTTCTTGTAGGCCGTCCACACACAGTCTTGGAGGCAAAAGTATACCTGATGACAGCAAGTGAATCTCCACCTAAATTAATGAAATCATAAATGTGTGGTTGTCAACCATGTCTTTGGATAAATAAAAAAACATTATTACTGTCAACAATTTAATAAGAGACCCAAGTATTATTGTACAACATTGTTGTAGATTACATCAATACAAAACATTAAAATGAAAAAACTAATTTTGCATTTATATATTCAAAATTATATTTGTTATTTAAAAGTTATTATTATTATGCCTTATTATATATTATTTATTATATATATTACTATATTTAAAAGTTATTATTATTTATTATTTAATATTGTTGTGGTTTTCTGAAGCCCGTTCCCTTACAAAGGGGAGATTAAGCCCCTTTTTCTCCTTGGGTCTTCGAACCGCAAGACTGAGTCGCCACTTCCGGGCAGACGTGGAAAAGGGTCTCGGGACAAGTTCGCACGTACCTAAGTACCCACGCCACCGCGGAAGTGGGGATCGAGTCTCGCACGAACCACGCGTAATTGAGTACACCCCAGCGGATGGCGTACCACATGGTCCGTGCTGTTACCTTGCTATTGGAACCCGATAAGAGCGATCTAATTCGTACCATGCTAAGTCAATGATGGAAGGGACGAAACGGTCGAATCAAAGGAAGAACAGATTTAATTATTATTTACACAATGTACAATGGTAGAAGAAGAAGAGACACATGGCAGTCTTAAACCGTCTTAACTTATGCCCCAGACAATGGGCCCACTCACACACACAGGGAGATGAAGGAAGAATGTTCACGCGCCGAACGCGCCGGCTTTGGTCCTCCAGGAACGGCTCACCCGGCGTGACCCTCTGGCGGTCACAGCACGTATCCCGGCGAAGGCAGGCTGGTGGGAAAATCCTCACGGCGTGTATCTTGGCAAAGGCAGGCGGAAGGTAATATACGCGCGTCTGTGGCCCGGCACGGCTGTCTTTCACAGCGCGATTAATACAACTGCGCGCTCCGGTCTCACAACTCAACTGGCTTGCCCTGCGCGGATCTCATAACTGAACTCAGCGCGTCTCCTCTCATCTCATAACTCAACGGAGGACCCCGACTCATAACTCGTCTGCCTCATAACTCATGGGCTGTGCCACTCTCATAACTGAACTCAGCGCGCCTCCTCCCATCTCATAACTCAACGGAGGACCCCGACTCATAACTCGTCTGCCTCATAACTCATGGGCTGCGCCACTCTCATAACTGAACTTGCCCTCCAACTCATAACTGAGGTGGAGGCTCCGGGCACAGGGTTATATTGCCCCCACCCTAGCCCGCATCGAATGTTCCAAGCCCCGCCTTTTGCCGCAGTGGTAAGTCACTCCCCTCAAGCCCTGATTGGCAGCTCGCGCTTACCGTTGGCTCCTCCTTCGCCTTCCTTCGGCCTAGATCGACTTGTTCAGGCCGGCCTCATGGTATTTCACGCCAAAACCAAAAGCATCGAGGCATCGTAAAGGACCTAATTCGCATTATTCTACTCAACGCAAAACTAACACAGGAAAGGTCTACGTTTACATTTACTATGAAATAACTGAGCTTTAAATGAGGCTACGTGTTGTAGTGTAACTAAACTAGGAGGGGAATTTAACCTTTATTACAAAAACACAAAACCGCAACAATATTTATTAAGAGCGATTTATTTGCATTTGTATATTTAAAGTTATATTTATTATTATTATTATTAAAAAGTTATTATAATTGTATATCATATATATATATATTATATACATATATATATATGTATGTATATATATATATATATATATATATATATATATATATATATATATATATATATATAATAATATATATATATATATATATATATATATATATATATAATATATATAATAATATATATATATATATATAATAATATATATATAATAATATATATATAATAATATATATATATATATACAGACTTGGCATTTAATATGGAATATTTTTTTTGTGGGGGTGAACTTACTTTTCAAGATGACTTCGAACCAAAAGTTCATTGGAATTATGTTGAAATTATTCTAGATTTTGTTAATGTGACCTTTAAAAGAAACAAAAACCACATTTGACATTTCGAAGCAAATAAATTGATCCTTGAAACTGATGAAAACTGATATCGAACTCAATTCACGGACAGTACTGTGTTAAACTTCTGTACGTTTTCCAGAAGTATCTCTTTATTTTGCACATTAGCCAAAAAAAATTTCAACAAAAACAAAAGCTAAATTATGACTGGGATTACGGACAGTAAAATTACAGTTCAGTACTTCGTGTAACCCCCACGAGCATTCATGAGAGCATGTACACGTCGAGGCATGCTGTTCACGAGATTTGCCAAGGTTTGGACAGGAATCGCTTGCCATGCAGTGACAATAGTCTGCTGCAATTCACGCACAGAGGTAGGCTGCTGGTCCAAGTTGTCGATTTGACGCGTTAATTCTGCCCACAAGTTCTCTATCGGATTCATATCCGGGGACACGGCAGGCCACTCCATATGCTCTATACCACGGTCAGCAAGAAAGTGTTGGATCATGCGAGCACGATGAGGTCGTGCATTGTCATCTTGGAAGACAAAGTTTCCTCGAAAGGCTGCACGAGCAAATGGAAGCAATGTTTCTTCCAGAATGACCCTGTACTTGAACTGGTTCAGGTTTCCATTCAGAACAACCATGTCAGTTTTGCCCCCTGCATGAAAAGCAGCCCAAATGGTCACCCTACCACCTCCAGCTTGGACTCTTGGCACTATACAATCTTCATTGTAGGCTTCATGCACTTATCTGCGCACTCGGACGCGGCCATCTTGACGATAGACCAGAAATCTAGACTCGTCACTGAAGATCACGTGATTCCAGTGTCCTGGCTGCCAGTGACGGTGCTCTCTGGCCCACTGCAATCGGCGCTGGCTGTGTTGTCTGGTCAGGCGTGGCTTTCTCAGGGGACGCCTGGCACGATAGCCTGCTTGAACCAGTCGTTGGTTGACTAGCCTTCTGGATACAGGCACATTTGTCAGTTGCTGCCACTCAGCCCTAAGCTGATTAGCTGACTTGGTACGGCCATTGCAGACTAACCGGTGCAGCTGGTGATCATCTCTCCTTGTGGTTCTGCGTGGACGTCCTGGCCTCGGTATTGGAGTAGGGTCACCCCTCTGAGCATTTCGTTTCAGGATCTTTGACACCTGACCTTGAGTAATGCCATACTGCCGAGCAATAGCACGGTTTCATGCCAGAATTTCGTAAAGCCACCACTCCATGACAATCAGCACTGTCAAGTTGACGGACCATCTCCAGAGGAAGCGGCAATAACTTTTGTCGATGTGCAGCAGTTGTTTTCCACTAATACAAAACGCAACAACCCTTTCTTACCCGATTGTGAAGCCAATCGTCAAATGTACCTGTCCTTACATTTTGTCACGCCAGCTGTGATATAATCCTGTTATTGACTTCTTGCTGCGAAAGACAATCAGTGACATGGTTCTTTCAACAAAGACATCACCGAAGGGTAAGAGAAACTCACCAGATTGATATACTGAGTTCAGAAAGTAAACCCAAGTCAAGAAAAAATATATATTCCATATTAAATGCCAAGTCTGTATATATATATATATATATATATATATATATATATATATATATATATATATATATATATATATATATATATATATATATATATAGTCCTGTCAACCCTGGCGGTTAACACCGCAAGGTAACGAATGGTTGTAATGGTCGTTAATTTATGAGGCGCGTAGCCGAAACTGGTGGTTGGTCCGTCGTGTGCGGGGGGAAGAATCAAAGTGCTTACCTGCACGAAACACACAGGTTGATTCCCGAAACCCACAACAAAGAAACACGAAACAGCAAATGACATGCAACACAATAATGGTTTCATAAAAATTAATACAACACAAAAATTGTGAAATGAAAGGTGAGGTAAAACGAAATCCTAATTTTGAGACGTCTCCAATCAGTCACAAATACAACACACAGGGGAAAGATAATAAAAATAAAAGGTTTTCTTTTAGTCGACCGGCACTCAGCTCTGGTCAAAAAATGTGCCTGGGAGCTTGATGGCTGCAGCAGTCCATGCAGCCACCCGCACGGGAAATGCTCCAACAAATGGCGCCGAAAATGACCAGGCGTGAGCAAGCAGCCAACTGGCCCTACCTTGCTTCCACCGCCAAGAGAGATGCGGCTCTCTTTTCCCCTGAAATGCACCGAGTCAAACAACACCCCCTCGACCAACGTTGCAAAGGTTCACAGAGCTCTGAAAAGTTCTCTTCATGAGCGCACCCAAGTCAAAGCGACCGTCCGAGCCGAAAACCAGACCGAGAGAGACCCAGCGATTCTTCTTCCTCCTTCTGCTCGAACCTTCCCTGTGACGTCACCCCGACCAATCGCCAAGTTCCACTGAATCACCCCATGGTCGGGCTCGATCAATGACGATCTTCGGGACGTGGCCTTTTTCCTTACTTGATTGGTGGGCGGGGTTAATTGTCTTTCGAGAACGTCCAGCTTCTGTCGGAATGGTGTCGGTTATGGTTGGTTAATATAAGGTTGTTGTTGTAATTGTTGTTTAATAACGTAGGAAAAGGTCACAGGGGGCAATCACATACTGGAAGAAACTAGCCTTAAACCCTACCTAGTTAACCCCAACACCACCCCCATGTGGTGACACGTAAACAATCTTAAGCTCACAGTTTCCCCTACTTAAATACATCGAGATGCCTCCTACACGTCCACGGTCCATGCTAATACAACACAATCCTACCTGTACTATTGCATTTCATCCCCTACCCCCACAAACATATCAATATTTATATATACTATTATATTTATACGTTTTTATTATTTATTATTTATTAAGACCGAGTTATTTGCATTTATATAGTTAGAAGTATTGCACACAGAAGGCTGAGGATCAGTTAAATAACTCAACAACCCCAGGAAGTGCCATCAGCTTTGGGCAGAGGAGTACTTGGGAAGGAGGTGGAATCCTTGATGGAGGAAATGCCATCAGAAGGCAGACAAATTGAATGATTTATTTAATGGTATCCACATGATCTACTTGTTGCCTTGAAAGCATGATTTTGGCTGATCAAAGGCTAGCCCCTCTACCTATGGTTGTGGTTAAACGATGGCAAAATCATGCGGCTATTTAAAAAAAAAAACTTCGCCACTGCTCCTCCAGATTTGGGATTTGGCAAGGGACCAACAAACCGTTCCTACAAAAAAAAAAAAGGATTTCGCTATAGAAACCGCAACTGTGATGTGGGCTCAGAAAGGGGATGTCATTCCGAAGAGGCTATCAATATGATGTCTGTGAGTTAGGCCATTTGGAAGACATCAGACTGATTACTACTACAAGACCTATACGAAGAGCTATAAAAAGATAGCTAAAGAAAATTCGAGCTTGAGGATGATGTTACAGACCAAGTGGCCCAAGTAGCGAATTAATTTAGAGGACTTTGCTTACGTATTCCAGCAATAAGTGAAAGAAAATTGATGGAAAATGGGAAGATTTGTTTTACGACAGGAGAAACTGTGATCTGGTCTGGAAGAACAGATGGCATTCCAAACATGCATGCATAATGACCTATTCACCAACCACGCACGTTTCAGTACTACACACTATTCAGTACAACGCACCAACAAATAATGCAAAAGTGCAACAAAAAGAGGTTTCTACAATGTACTGCAATCTGTGACTATGTTAGTTCAGAGACATGACATTGTAGTTGTTATGAGGGACATGAGTGCGAATGTTGGAGGACATCGAGGCAACGAGGCCTGCATAGGAAGACAAGGTATTGGAGAGATTGATGCGTATGGAGAGCTTTCTACAGTTTTTTGTACTGAGAACAAGCTTGTTACAATATGGGAACTTTGTTTCAACACAAAATATCTATTTGCAGACGGATGGAATCTCACCAGATTGAATCATGAAAAACAGATAGATCACATCAACATGAATAGAAAATGCACCTCATCAGTTTCGGGTACTAGAACCTGGAGAGGTGCAAACGTAGGGATTGACTATAATCTAGTGATTGAGGTTAAAGTTGAGTGGCCCAATAGGTGTTTTAAATGTTTTGGATGGCATTGACCCTGCCCTATGACTAATTTTCACCACATTGTATGCACATATACCTACTACACAAACATACAAATAAGCTGTGTAAGTTTCGATCTGATTTCTTGAAAAATTCCTGAAGTTTGCCTATAATATAATCACACAAAATCAAATTTGATTATAATGGGGTGAAATTGTTGTCATGGAAACCATTTTTTCTTTTCCAATTGGGACGTTTTTCTTTGCCACGTGGAACTTTTTCTATGCCATTTGGGAGTTTTCCCTGTGCTACCAACCAAGAGGAGCAGAACCTAAAAAAGAAAAAAGAGAAATTAATTGATTAATTCTATTTTGCACCCTCTTAGGTTTGTACTGATGGAAACCATTTTGTTGTCATGGAAACCATTTTCTCATTGCCACATGGGACCTTTTTCTTTGCCACGTGGATCTTTGCCACTTTGAATTCTATTTTGCACCCTCTTAGCTTTGTACCGAGGCGGTTTACCAATGAGGGGCCTTTTGATCATGGCTGGTGACCCTTAAGTGTTATTGCAGAAGGACCTCAGACAGAAGGTCTAATGGTGTATAATGGGGTCTTATGGGTCTTAGGGGTCTAAATAGTCTTATGGGTCTTATAGGTCTTAGAGGTTTCAAGGGTCCTAATAGTGTAGCAGCATAGCAAACCTGTTGTGCATTTTGTGATACAAGCACCAAATTTGGTACACTAGTAGACTATCATATTATGAAAAGATCTGGATATTGGGCCATCTCAGATTCAGAGATTTGATTTTTGCAAGATTTCGATTCGATTGGGATCGAAGAGAACACCTTCTTCGTCTTCTGTACAGTGAAGTTGCCAGCCCTGAATTCTCTGGCTACATCTGGGTGCTTCATTGGGAGTGCAACCGTGTCCCTCAGGTGAACAGGGACCCACCTGGCATAGTGTGTGTGGTCTAAGGCATGGCACCATGGGACCAGTTCCGTCAGGGCATCAAGGTACGTCGTGAATGAAGCCTGCCGCAGAGAACGCACGTAGACCAGTACCAACATCTCTAGTTCCAGCACAGTTGCCCAGTACTGAAAGTTGGGAATGTCTTCTCCTCTCTGGTGACACCAGTCTTCGAACTCAGGCAGGTCTTCTGCATCATCAGCATATGTCATACAGTGGCGTTCATACGCACGGTGTTGCAGGATGTGCAGTGCCGCTGCAGTGATTTGATGAGCTCTTCTTGTGCGGGTGACGTGGGCAGCTCGTAGGAAGGATTCGGCCGTCCCTGGCGTTGCAATCTCAGCTTGCAAAATCTGCAAATCTTGCAAAAATCAAATCTCTGAATCTGAGATGGCCCAATATCCAGATCTTTTCATAATATGATAGTCTACTAGTGTGCCAAATTTGGTGCTTGTATCACAAAATGCACAATTCTTTTGAATATTTGGGCTAAGCCGCCCCACTATAAGGGTTTCAAAGAGTCTTAAAGGGTTATAGGGGTATAAAGGTTCTTCTAGGTTTTTGGGGTCAAAAGGATCTTATGGGTCTTAAAGAGACTTTTGTGTCTAAAGGGTCATAAGGGCATTAGGGTCTAAAGGGTATTAAGGGTCTTCAGGCTCTTGAAGGGTCTTAGGGTCATGAAGGGTCTTATGGTTATAAAGTGTATTAGGGGTCTTAAGCATCTTATGGATCTAGGGATCTAAAAGATTTTAAAGGGTGTTGGTATCTGATGGGTCTTTGGGGTCTTAAAGGGTCTTGATCATTATAAGTGTTTGTAGTGAAATTGTATCCAAGTTATAACCCAGGTGCTATGACAACTTCTGTCCACTACATGGCTGTTATAAGATCTTGTCCGCGGAGCGCGGAGGGCAGTCCTGTGACATCTATCATGTGGCATTCATGTGCATACTTAGATGGTAAGGGGAATTACATTGCGTGTTGCTTACTTGTTTGCTTGGATGTTATATCAACTCCTGCTTGTATGCTTGTAGTGTTACTGATACTAGGATTGCTGATTTCTCCCTAGAATCTGTCTGAGATTGATTCAGATTAAACTCAGATTGGAGACACTGTTGTAGACTTTGATTTTTACAACACTTAATCTGAATAATCTCCTGTCATCGTTCGTGATTGACATGATGCTCAAGTTTTTGCAGCCACCCACCTTCGGAGGGGATCCTCAGGCGGCAGACGCGCCAGGTCAGCTCGGGCCTTTGTTCAGCTTGCTGATAGGCTATTTACAAACGTATACCGACATCACAGAGCAGAAGCGGGCCGTTCTCAATTGCCATGTAACGAATACCATTCACGATTACATATCGCATTGTGCGACGCCGCCATAGTGGTGCTACAAAGTATCTGCATCAAGCCTCGGAGTGTCGTTTACACTCGAGACGGGCTTGCTGCGCGGCAACAGGATTCTTCGGAAGCCCTCCACCATTCTGTTCAAGAACTTCTTCGCCTGGGCAAGGAATGCACCCACGAGGTCCGAACGAACGAGCAGATGTGTGACGATCTCTTGTGAGACGCACTCGTGTCTGGTCTTTACTCCCCATCGATACATCAGCGTTTGCTGGAGAAGCCGACCCTGACTCTGCAAGAGGCTTATGACCTGGCTCATGTACTCCATCAGGCCCAAACTCAATCAGAGGCGTATGGACGCCCTTACGTCACGGCTGGTCTCACTGGAGAGAGACACCTGGAGAACGTTGCTACTGTGGAGTGCCCTGTTGCTGATATCCCGTAGGAGTCAGAGCCGACGGAAGCCCTCAGAGCCGAAGGTACGAGTCTGGCGGCGACCACCTCGGCCGGGGGTAACACGAAGTTCTTCTTCTGTGGAAATCGGGACCCATCCCAGATCTGCGTGCCCGGCACGAGATGTGACATGCCACTCGCGCACCCGTAAGGGACATTCCGCAAAGGTCTGCCGCCCTTCACGAGGGCGGCGTCCCCGACCGATGCTGGCCTCTCCTCAACACGCGAGGCTCAACCTGCACCAATAAAGGTCCTGACACTGCCCGAACCGCACGGCTTGTCCAGCGCTGTCATCCCAGTACTGATTGAAGGACAGTCAGCGAACGCCCTTGTCAACATGGGATCGACTGAAAGCTACGTTGATATGAGCCTCGTCCGACGGCATAGATGGTCGATTCTGGGGACATTGCGCGGATTTTCATGGCCTCGCAGGCACTCTGGATGCTCACTAAGGGGGAATGTCACGTTAAGCTAGTGATTAATGTCACAATGTACCCGGATTCCCGCCTAATGGTTTTGCCTACCTTATGTGCTGCAGGTTTATTGGGACTCGATTTCCTCCATCGACATGGTCGGTTGGAAATTAAGTTCAATGAGGACTCTACCCTCTCTGTCTGTGCTTTGACGGGCATGGCTATTGAACCGCTGTCGCTATTCCCGAGCCTAACTCCTGATTGCGTCCCGGTCGCAATAAAATCGAGGCGCCACTCACGGGCTGATGGGCAATTCATCGCTGAAGAGACAAGTCGACTCCTGAAAGAAGGAATAATCGAACCAAGTCGATCACCTTGGTGTGCTCAAGCATTGGCAGTCCGAAACGAGACTCATCATAAGCGTATGGTGATCGATTACTCACAAACCATAAATAGATTCTCGCAGCGGGATGCCTACCCACTCTGGCCTGAACGAGCTAGTTGGCCAGGACGCTCAATATGCGGTCGATAACATGCATGATTTGCGCAGTATATCTCACCAGATTCCTATCTGGGATGTTGACCAAATCTATACGGGGGACAGTTCGGGCTTGCCTTTGCCCTTCGGTGTACCTAACGGGGTTGCGTGTTCTCAAAGGGTTGTTGATGACATCGTCGCTACAGAGCAATTAACAGATCATTTGCGGCGGTTCCTACAGGTCACGCGCCAGTATGACTTTCCTCTCAGTGAGGACACATGCCGCTCCTACGCTAGGACGATTGATCTTTTAGGGTACACAGTGACCCATGGGAAGATAACTCCCGACAACGAGCGTCTGTGACTCTTGCTAGACATGGCAGCGCCGCGTGATCGTGCGTCCTTGAGCATGTTTGCACCTAATTCTCGCTGGGTTCTGATGCTGAGACTCCGAGACTCCGAGATGCCTCGTTCACTTGTTGATTGTAAAACATTCCCTCTGACCGAGGCAGTGAAGGTCGCCTTATCAAGGCTGAAGGTACACATAGCTAGCGTGACTGTGTTCTCGGTGGATGAGAACATACCCTCTGTTTTGGCAATAGGGGTATCCGTCCAACACATTGCGGCGACCCTGGTCCAGGGAGGGCGACTGGCTGCGTTTTCTCGCCTTCTACGGGATAATGAACGACGCCCTTGTGCTGTCACATCATATGAGTGTGACACACATGTGTGTGACACCTCCGCGGTAATTACCGATCAACAGAGCGTTGTGTTAATAGATGACATGTGACATGCCGACATGCGTATTCGAAACGAAAGGATGACTTGTGGGGGCATCACTTATCGCCCGGGGTGGGGAAGTTTAGCTGTGGATGCGTCGACATGGGCCGCGTGTGTGGGCATCGCCGTGGGTGAAGTTTTCCGCGTTCTCCGCAATCTTCGTGAATCGCTATGTCACATGGGTGCGATGCAATTGACCCACTTCATGCACAGCCGGAACTTGCCCGATTCCGTAGGGGATGTTCCTCGTTTGTGTCGAGCGAGGCCTGTTTGCGTGGAGCTGTGACCACGCATCTACAAACCGGAAATGGAGACTTTGACATCGGCTCGAGCTAGTCGGCCGTGGGAGGAATTAGCTATGGGCTTCAAAGGGCTCTTGCTAGAGTTTGGCTCGTATCGTTATTCTCTTTCACTCGAAGTGTGCTCCCGTTTCTCGTTCTCGTTTCTATGTCAAAACATGGTCCCCGGGACGGCTCTTCGCTGCATGCGGCTCCTGTTCCTGATTACTACCCGATTGTGCATCGCTCCACATGACCGGTTATCGCAAATGATTCGCTGTCAGCACTGCACAGGTAGCGGACTGGCAATGGCCTCATGGCTCTCCGAACCTGGGCCTGCTTCCCTCAATAATGATCCGTTCTTCACCAAGGTACAAATAATTCGGCCTAGCTACTGTGCCTGTTTACCACACTATGAAACTACTGTGACGATGCGTCATCTCGAGCCTTGCAGGGAATTCGATGAGGCCGAGTCCAGTACGGAGGTTCCGTCAATCGGGTCACCATCTCCTCCATCAATCGGGTCTCCGTTTCCTCCTGGGACGTTCGATCCCAGTGGTGGTAGCTCCAACCCGGCCGCCTGACCTTGATCCTAGTGGGTCTTAGGGATCTTAAATGGTCTTAAGGGACTAAAAGGTCTAAGGGGTCTAAAAGGTGTAAGGGCTGCAAAGGTCTACATGTCTAAAATGTATGTTCCAATCGTTTAAGCTGTAATTAATACACGTAGTCGAGGTCCAACTCATATTCAAACAGTATGTACATTGCAAGGGTGCATTGCTGGGTACCCATCACCGACGGGTTCGTAGATGTTACTTCTCAAATGAGCAATTTTTTGTAGGTTGTATTGATAGAAATGGGAATTCGACGTAAAGTGATGATCTGGACCGGACCGTAACACGTGGTACATGCCCATCTTAAAGACAATGGCAGTCCGTTCAGAAGAAAAACTATCATTCGTGATTAAAATTGGCAAATACACCTGTCATTTCATGTCAGATCATTTTATAAATGGCATCACAAACTGCTTCAACAATTGGTCATCAATGTGACACCGGCAATCAAAGAGTTGTTAAAGGTTAAGATGACAAATTACTTTCCAAAATCGCGTGAGAACGCCAAACTCCGGTATTAAACCCCAACTCCACGAGACTCAACTATCCCATAAGATTTTGCAACACTATCCCATAATGACAACCATCACTGCAACACTCCACCGATCTGGGCTTTATGGCAGAGTGGCCAGACGGAAGCCAAACAGTTCAATCTTCGTTTCATCACACCACAGAATCTTGTTTCTCACAGTCTGAGAGTCCTTTAGGTGCTTTTTTTGCAAACTCCAAGAGGGCTTTCATGTATCTTTCACTGAGGAGAGGCTTCCGTCTGGCCACTCTGCCATAAAGCCCACATCGGTGGAGTGTTGCAGTGATGGTTGTCCTTCTGGAAGTTTCTCCCATCTCCACACAGGATCTCTGGGGTTCAGCCAGATTTACCATCGGGTTCTTGGGCACCTATCTTACCAAGGCCCTTCTCCCCCGATTGCTCAATTTGGCTGGGTGGCCAGCTCTAGGAAGAGTCCTGGTTGTTCCAAACTCCTCCCATTTAAGAATTATGGAGGCCACTGTGCTCTTGGGGATCTTCAATGCAGCAGAAATTTTTTTGTCGGCTTCCCCAAATCTGTGCCTCGACACAATCCTGTCTCTGAGCTCTGCAGGCAGTTCTTTCGACCTCATGGCTTGGTTTTTGCTCTGATATGCATTGTCAGCTGTGAGACCTTATATAGACAGGTGTGTGCCTTTCTAAATCATGTCCAATCAATTGAATTTACCACAGGTGGATTCCAATCAACGTGTAGAAACATCTCAAAGATGATCAAGAGAAATGGGAGGCACCTGAGCTAAATTTAAAGTGTCATAGCAAAGGGTCTGAATACTTGTGTCAATGTGATATTTCAGTTTTTTCTTTTTAATAAATTTGCAAAACTTTCTAAAATCCTGTTTTCTCTTTGTCATTTTGGGGTATTGAGTGTAGATTGACGAGGGAAAAAATGAATTTAAACGATTTCAGCATGAGGCTGCAACATAACAAAATGTGAAAAAAGTGAAGGGGTCTGAATACTTTCTGAATGCTCTGTATGTCCAGAGAGACAGCCATGATCTCATGTTTGACATTGAGGGCCTCCATCCATTGTTGGGTGAGTAGAAGCAGCATGTCCAAGGTTTAGCAACCTGGTCTGAATCCAAATTGGTGATCGGAGATAAGGTTATTGGAGAAAAGGAAGGATTTCATATCAACTGTGATGCTGGATTACATGACCTCGCTGATGATTGGAAGTAAGCTGTTAGGTCTGTCGTTAAGAGGATCAGTTCTTGCACCTTTTAACCTAATCCAGTGATGTTGGTTGATTTCCATGCAGATGGAAAATTAGATAGGGTAATGATGATGATGACGGGTGAAAAGTACAGAAAGAGGATGTGCAAGGGCAGCAGAGCAGGATCTTTAGGAAATGTGAGCAGATGTCGCCCGGTCCAGATGCAGAATCATAGTTGAGGGATGCCAGAAACTTTTCCACCTTCTCGGATCAAAAATAAAGATTCGAGGCACAGTTAGTTGTGTGCAATTGGGTAGATGTTTCCTGAATGAAGGGTTAATAACATAAGAAACATGATTGGCAAACCTTTCTACAAAGACGGTGTCCAAATAATGTTTTACGTAAATTTGATGAGTGTTTTCAATATCTTATTTTAGTGTTTTTAAAAATATTGTCAAGGTGTTTTTGTTGATTGTTTGAATTTGTTCATCAAAGGGGTTTCAAAAGTAAGTAAGTCAGTCTCTCTCTCTCTCTCTCTCTCTCTCTCTCTCTCTCTGTCTCTCTCTCTCTGTGTGTACTGCTTGTTTATCATTTCCCTTTTGTGCCCAATTGTTGCCCTACTACCCCACTATCAATTTAACCTTACTCTTCCATGCCACACTCTTGCGTTGGTGGGGCGAGGGATGGAGAGGGCTGCCCATTTCTAAGACGCAAACTTGTTTCAAGGGTCCTGACCAAGAGAGGGCACCTGCCATCCATGTTTTTCATTATGTGTGCATTTTCATGGAAAATTGTTGAGCTTACATCTGGTATTTGTGTCGTTATATTTGGTATTTTTGCAGTGATATATCATCCGATAACACATCTACAGTGTGAAGGCCATTTTGACTATCGGGAATGGCGTACAATATTTTGGAGATACGCAATTGGTCCTCTGTTACAGCACTTCCTGACTCACGATAGACATCGACAGAATTTGTGATGCTCTTGGCCTTTTTGCTCTTCCTTTAGACATCAATAAAAGTGGAAGAGTGATGTTCAGCTAACTTAGCCTAAAGACCTTCAACTTTTCTCTCCCTCCGTCCTTCTCTCAAAGTGGTTCATCAGATAGTTACCTTACTCTTCATGTCCACACACAATACTTATATCTTCATCCTGTGGAATAAAACACATATACACTTCATACGAAAATATTTTGATCACACATCTACAGATAATAAAATGAAAAATCGCTCATGGAGTGCCACTTGGTAAAAGAGAATAAAGTCGAATGGCCCTCAGAAGAGCATCCATTTGACCTCAAATATAATTGGTGGTTGAATGCAGTGGCCTGATATGCAAATAGTCTTCAAATTTAAGTTAATTGGATGAAAATTGACAATTTTAGAAATTTGCCTTATGTTGACCTTTTGGCCTATGTTGACCTTTTGGCCTATGTTGACCTTTTGGCCTGTGTAGACCTCAAATGTAATTGGTGGTTGAATTCAGTGACCTGATATGCAAATAGTCTTCAAATTTAAGTTAATCGGATGAAAATTGACAATTTTAGAAATTTGCCATATGTTGACCTTTTGGCCTATGTTGACCTTTTGGCCTATGTTGACCTTTTGGCCTATGTTGACCTTTTGGCCTATGTTGACCTTTTGGCCTATGTTGATCTTTTGGCCTATGTTTTGCCTTTTGGCCTAGGTTGACCTCAAATATAATTGGTGGTTGAATTCAGTAAGTTGATATGAAAATCCTATTCAAATTTCAAGTCAATCGGATGAAAATTGAGGATGTTAGAAATTCTAAAACAAGTGGTTAACCTTTGGCCTATACTGACCTTGTGACCTATGTTGACCTGAAAAGTAGTTGTTTGTTGAATTCTGTTAGCTGACATGAAAATCCTATTCAAATGACAATTCAATCGGAAGAAAATTGAGGGTTTTTAGAAATTTGAAAAGGTTGTTGAAAAGTGTTTGGCCTATGTTGCCTTTTGACCTCAAAAATAAATAGGATTTTGTCAGACCAATAACCCCACCATTTGGTGAGGTTTCGTGAATATCGGTTTGCAACTGTGACCTGTTGGCAAGTATAAGTGAGAGGACAGACAACCACACAAACCAGAGTGATCAACAAACTTGTCAAAAAAAAAAATTGCCATGTACTAAAATCACATTGTGTGTAACATCATGTTTCCCTGAACCATTGCAATTATATATGGAACATAAACAGCTGGAATAGTTACAATCACAAGACACAACAAATTTCAATGGCTTACCGTCTGTCCTTCTCAGATTCACTAAAATAACTTTGCATGCCACTGATAATCGAGTTGAATGGACAAATGAAGGTAGTTGACTCCTTGAAGCAGTTTACGTGTGGAGTTGTATAGCAGCTCATGATGTGTTTGTACGAGTATGTATCCTTGCACGAAACCTCCCAAAGGCGGTCTCCCTCCTCTTCCATATAGGTGCTGAAGAAAAGAAAGTGCAACTCACTCTTATCCTGGCTGAAGACAACTAATTATCTGATGACAACGAGGCTGATGAAGAGGGGAAACTGCGACAGAAATTAAAAGTTTCATCTGTGAGGGTGATTCAAAAAGTTTGTTTTCACTTTTCAAAAGTTTCAGAGCCGAAAACAGGATCTTTATTCCAGTGGTATCAGAAACTCACCATCCAATAGGAACAAGAAGAAAAATACATAAAATGTCATCGCCCCCGTGGTTTTCGTAATTTTATTATACTAGGACGTGCCCGTACGTGGCGTACCCGTAACCGTACCGTACCCGGAACCGTACCCGGAACCGTACCCGGAACCGTACCCATACCGTACCCGTACCGTACCCGTACCCGTGACGTGCCCGTAATGAATATGTACAAAATATAAATATGTATGTACTACAATCGATCGTACCTTACAACAATCAACACAGATTGCAACGTCAAATAAATGAATACGCTCTCAAATGTGCCGTCCGAGGCAGCGTCTGCTCGCCACGTTCAGCGTCACTATGACTATCCGTATGTCCGGAAGTGACGTCCTCATTTGACTGTCCGGAAGGTCGCAAATCGCAGTTACGATGAATCGCAAATTAGTTTTAATTAGTTTTAAAACATAGTTTAACGGCAACATAGTTTTCCAACGTGAAATAAATGAATACGCTCTCAAATGTGCCGTCCGAGGCAGAGTCTGTTCGCCACGTTCGGCACACGTGATAGCTCGCTGCTCTCTGATTGGTTGAATCGTTTTTTGGACATAGCTCGGTAACTACTTCTCCGATTAATATGAAACCTTGAAAAGGCACATCCTCGGGTCCCCAGCAATATACCTGGCAAGTTTCAAGTATATCGGACTGGTAGTTGTCGAGAAACAGCGGTCACAGACAAACATACATACATACATACATACATACATACATACATACATACAAACATACAAACATACAAACATACAAACATACACACAGAGATTACTGGAATTATAGATAGATGGAGTTAAATGCCATCAGTCGGCCATCTTTGGTCAGATTACAAAACAAAATCTTTTGTATATCTATACTCATGTATTGTCTTTGTGCCAAGTTTGAACAAGATCGGTAAATGAATATCCGAGAAATGGTGGAGGACGTGTTCAATATCGGTTATTTTTTTTTTTACAACTAAAATGGCCGCCAGTCTACCAGTCGGCCATCTTGGATCTGATCTCGAAAGAAAATGATGTGCATATGTATACCAGCATGTATTGTCTTTGCACCAAGTATGAACAAAATCGGTCCATACATCTCTGAAATATTGTTGCGGACACACGAGACCAAATCCATAAGCCCCTTTTTCGAACTAACTCCAATGTGGGCTAATTGTCCAGGAGCCAGAATCTGCTCAAAATGGTTTCGTGCAACACCCACTACACAGTTGGTTTGTCACTTCCAGGTGATTGGGGAACATCTATAGAAGAAATCCAGCCCTGATGTACAGTTGAATTGTGGCAGCAACAATAAATGGCAGCCACTTTTCTATGAGGGGGGTGGTGTTCGAGGCGTAAATCTGAGATTTTGACATATTTTCATTTATTTATTTAATCTCTTAGCCCCTGCAGGCAAGATACATCCAATTTTGTTGTGAAAGTTTCATTCATGAGTATGAGACATCTATATGTGTATGTTATAAAATAGTTTTATATTTCGCATGTCATAGCTGTTCATATAATTATGCAAAAATAATATCGCCTAATTCGAGGAATTCCCGAAATTTCCAAATATTTTGCTATCAAAACATTTTACACAGTTGTCTATGCGTTGAAATAGTATTGATGTGATGAAATATCATATTGTTGTCGTTGTGCCATTAAGGCAAACTCCCTATAGTTAAATTGCACGACAACATGTAGCCTGCATTAGTTAGTTATTTTCTATTGAATGTACAGATTAGCCCTGCACCATTGTGTAGTAAAGAAAAGACCAATATGCGTTGAGGTTAGGTAGGATGTTTGTTGGTTAAAAACGTGACCAATAAGGGAGAGGGGAGATCGAAGGCCAGCATGTGACCAATGGTGAGGCGTGGCCATTAAGATGTGCAGAGAGGCGTGGCCAAAAATACGGCCCACGTGACCAGTAAGGGGGTGGGACAACCTGCCGCGACGTTGCGGCAAATCCCAGCCAATGGGAGGCTCTGAACATTTCGAAGGGCGTGACTAGTCTGGATATTAGCCCACGCAGATCGCAAGATCTTTCTCTTTTATCCGGGACTTCAGCGTGGACACATCTGAGCTCTCTTGCCGCCCTTTCGCCACGTCCTTCTGCTCTCGAACTCTCTTTGCCGTTGGGACTGCTTCAAGAGCACATCTGCGCTCTTGCCCTTTTGCCACATCCAGGACGAGACCTCGCTTGCGCAGTTTCGGTTCCCCCACGACACGTGGTTGCCCATTTGCTTTGTCTTCGTGATAAACATCGAGTCTGCGCCGATCTTTTGCGCCGTCTGGCTGACGTGCAAGCGTTGGCCTTTCGACCAGTCTCACCTGCACTGAATCTACCTCGTCCAGGCGGCAAGTGAGGACCGAACTGCACCACGTGACCAGACCACCACGTGACCACCACAACACCAGACCACGTGGTCACGAGCGAGGAACCCCAGCAAGGACATCGGTACGGCCCATTAACCAGTGCCCTTTTGTCCCTGTGAGTGTGTGTGTGTGCTTCAGAGTGTGAAGGTACCAGTCAGGGTTTATTATTAGGTAAGGAATATTTGGTAAGCTAAATCTTTGTTCTCTTCTCTGTGCCTTGTACAAATAAAAGGCTGTACATTTGTTCTTTACTTCCAACCTGTGCGGTACGTCCTTTTCTCCAATTGGCCTTGCACCATCCGGGACCGAATTAGGCTCGAATCGGGTTCATAATCCCAGTTGGGGTAAGGCCGCTTTTCCACACCGTGCTAAACCGCTCGGCATCCAAAGGGTGTGTGGAAACACTCCGGATACCGTAACAAATTGGTATTCAGGAGTGGGAAGTCGAGTGAACGCGACCCCTCTCGACCGTGTCACCCTCTACCCGCAACAATATTATTGTTGTAACATGAAACTGCACTTTGTATTTTGCAGTTTGTTTGCAGTTTGCAGTTTGTTACCAAAGGCCTCGACATAAATGAGAAGGGGTTATGGGACACACTGCCACACATGAATATCATGACATTTGCATCTATGGCAAAGAAAAAGACGATGAAATCAGCAAAAGATAAGACAGCTGCCGTCAGTGCAGATCGAGATATCTTTGGCAGATTACTCATTGTTGCTAAAGCACGTGATGTCAACCTCAAGGAAGTCCTCGCACATGAACTATCATCTGTGCCTTATGCATTGGCACATTCTGACGGCAGTATGCGTAAGAATGTGAAGAGTGATCTGCTAGCAGAGTTGGAAACAAAATCTGATGTGTTGCCAAATCTTCCATATAATGAAGCACCACTGCCCACTGCTAATGTCATTGATGCGATGGCATTGGTCCAAATGGTGAAATCTGGCGGCACTAAGACATTTGGCCAATTGGCCGAGAAGTATTATGATCTGATATCAGCACCATTTGGGAAGAATGGCTGCAACAGGGTAGATGTGGTCTTTGATCGCTACGATCACCCTTACTCTATCAAGACCGGAGAACGCATGCGACGAGGGTCTTCTACAGAACTGGAGATTACGATATTGGGACCCAGTACACCTCTACCTGAACAATGGGACAAATATATACTTAATCCAAACAACAAAGCAAATCTATGTGCATTCCTAAGTGATCGATGGTGCCAAACTGCACCAGAAAAACTAGCACCAGGCAATCAGCTGGTCCTTGGTGGTGGCTTCAAGAACGGAAAGGAGTGCAAGCTGATCGTAAGAGGGCATGTGACTAAACTGTGGCCTCTGGAGTCTGACCACGAAGAAGCAGACACCAGGCTTCTTCTGCATGCTCACAATGCGTCATATGACCACCCACAGGTGATCGTGCGATCACCAGATACTGACGTTGCAGTCATATGCATACACATGTACGCCACAATGAGATGCCAAAAACGTTGGTTTCGTACTGGAATAAAGCAAAAGTTACGACACATACCAATCCACGAAATAGTCTTGGCCATTGGTCCAGAAGTATGCAAAGCACTCCCATCATTGCATGCACTAACAGGAAGTGACTCGACGAGTGCCTTCAGTGGAATTGGTAAAAAGACAGCTTTGAGGAAACTTCAGGGCGGTAAAGACCACCAACAGCCCACGGGTCCTAAAATCCTGCTCTGCTGCTCTTTCACTCCCCCTCTCTGTTCTCTTCACCATCTCTTTTGCTCAAGGTCATCTGCCATCTGCTTGGAAATCTGCCAACATCACCGCTTTGTACAACAAGGTGCAAAAACAGATCCCAGCAACTACAGACCAATCAGCCTTCTCCCAATTATCAGCAAAGTCATGGAAGCCATCATTGCTTCAGATATGAAATCTTTCCTCTTCTCCAATGGCTTGATCTCTGATCATCAATTTGGTTTCAGACCTGGACACTCTACTCTGGACATGCTGCTTCTGCTTTCTCAACACTGGATGGAGGTCCTCAATGCCAAACAGGAAATTAGAGCAGTCTCCCTTGACATATCACGTGCCTTTGATACGGTCTGGCACACCGCTCTGCTCACCAAACTCTCCTCTTTTGGTATCCATAGAAATCTCCACGCATGGCTGGCGGACTTCCTCTCTAGTCGTAGTCAACGTGTGGCCCTGAATGGGTTTCTCTCATCTACTCTTCCTGTTCAGGCTGGAGTTCCACAAGGCAGTGTTCTGGGCCCTGTGCTTTTTCTGGTCTTCATCAATGATCTCTCTGACTCTCTTGAAAATCCTCTGTATCTCTTTGCTGATGACTCTACTCTCTGTCGCTCCATTCTTCATCCCTCAGATCGGCAGTCTGCAGCCTCCTCACTCTCTGCAGACCTGGACAAAATCACAGACTGGGCAAACAAGTGGAACATGTCTTTCAATCCTGACAAATCTCACACTCTTACGATGTCTCTCCGAAAAGACCGACTGGACAACCCTCCCATCCACTTTCTGAATAACCCTCTCCAAGAAGTTCTGTCACTCAAGCTTTTGGGTCTCACTATCTGCCATGATCTTTCCTGGGAAAACCACATTTCAAATCTGGCCTCCAAAGCCAGTCGCCGACTGGGCATCCTCCGTCGTGCGAAGTCCTTCCTTGGCACACCTGAGCTCCTCACCACATACAAGGCTTTCATCCGCAGCTCAATGGAATACTGCTCTCCCCTCTGGGCTGGTGCTCCTGCCTCACACCTAGCTCATCTTCACGCTGTTGAAACCAAAGCATTCAGAATCATTGGAATCTCCCGCGATGAAGCTAACTCCAAGGGCCTCTCACTCACTCACCGCAGGCAGGTTGGTGGTCTTTCCGTCTTCTACCGACTCCTCTCTGGCCTTGCCCCCCCCAGCTCTCTCTGGGCTCTGTCCCGCAAATATTCCTACAGGTCGCACAAGATCTGCCTGCAACCCTCTTATGGTCAAACTGCCAAAATCAAGACTCTCTGCTCACCTTCACTCCTTCATTCCTCTTTTCTCCCACCTCTGGAACAAACTCCCTCACTCTCTTCAATCCCACTCCACCCTCCAGGTCTTTAAAACAGCTGTTCACCACCATCTCTTATCTTCCCCCATCCAAAACCTTGATCTTTTCTACCCCCGCTAATTTCACCCCAATTCCACTTTTTTGAAATACCAACTCCTGTCCTGGAAGTCCTTGGTGTCCTTGTGTTTTATACTTCTCCCACCCGCCCCCCCCCTTCCCACGCCTCCTCCCCCCAAGCCCTCTCCCTCCCACACATCTCCCTGCTCTCAAATGTTGTGTTTGTGTGCTTCCCCTTCTCTCCCCATCTTGTCTTCCGCTCCCTCTTTTTATATATTTTGTTTGTCTGGTTGATTTGTTTGTGAAGTAAATGTTAGCTCTTTCACGAGCCTCGATTCAGTATACAAAAAACCCCCCCAAAAAAACAAAACAAAAAAAACAGAAAGTGTCTCAACTGGGAGATATTATCCCACCGACAGAGGATACTGTCCGTGCTTGTGAACGGTTCATATGCTCCCTGTACACAACAGCTCAGGCAGCAGGTGACACGGCGGACAAAATCAGATATTGGATGTTCTGCCAGAAAAGGCAGAAGAGTGAATGCCTACCACCAACATCTGACAGTATTAGGCAACACATTTATGGAGCTAACTATCAGTCATTCATCTGGAAGAAGTCATTGCTCCCCAACCAAGCACTACCAAAGCCAGATGGTAATAGATGTAACATCGAAGATGGAACTCTCCAGCCCACCCTCATGATAAAAGACCCTGCTCCAGTTGGACTAGTTGTGCTGACCGCGTGCAAGTGTAGAGTGTCTGCATATCAACGCAGCCCCGTATGTGCCTGCAAGAACAATAACATGCCATGCACAGAAGCCTGCACTTGCATGGGAGGTGAACAATGCAAAAACCCAAACAAAGAACCTACCACAAGCGACTCAGAAGATGATGATGAGGAAGATTTATTGATTACATTTTCGTGATTTTATACCACTTAGAGGATGATTGAGTAGCAAAATATGTGTGTTTATTTTAATAATACAACAAATAACAGTTATATGTTAACATTGTAATGTTCAGTGAATGACTATGGTTATGATACGCAGCCAGATTTGACCTGGTGAGATATTTTTGCTGAGATTACTTGTGGACTTTTGATCATAACAGGAGTGGGGTTGATGATTTAAGGGGAAATGAAATGTATATTTTTCTGACTTTACTTAAGGATTGTCCAATTTTGTTTCTTGAAAAGATCATAAAGATATATCATATTACAACCATAACCGCATTTAAACAACATAAAGATGATATTGCATAATTACAGTCGAAAAGCAAAAACTACATATTTCAGCGATTTTGTGTGTTTTGGGTATAATAATAATTTTTTTTTTTAAATCATACTTGAACAGCATAACGAAAGTCCCCTCATACTTCCCACTATCCTTTTAATTATAATGTTCAAGAATCCCTATTGGAAGAGCTGAATAAACAAAAATACCCCCCCAAAAAAGTCAATTTCGAGCTTTACGCTACCCCTTAATAGAAAAGTGGCTGCCATTTATTGTTGCTGCCACAATTTAACTGTACATCAGGGCTGGATTTGTTCTACAGATGTATCCCAAGCACCCTGAAATGACAAACCAACTGTGTCGTGGGTGTTGCACGAAACTCATTTTCTCGGCCTCTCTTGAAAACTGGCTCCTGGACTATAATAACGTGACACTAGCTGGAAACTACAGAGAAAGGTACCATCATCTGCATACTTTCACTGATGCAGGACCTTTATGATATCTTCATGGTTTGGGATTTTTTTTTTGATATCTCCGTCATCTCATCTTATCAAGTTTAAAAACATTTAAGTAAATATTATTTAAAACATTATTTAAGCTCTCCCACCTTCCCGTGATACCTTCCCCGTAAGCCCTCTCCCTCCCACAGATCTCCCGATGTCCCTGCTCTCAACTGTTGTACTCGTGTGCTTCCCTCTCTCTCCCCATCTTGTCTCCCGCTCCATTTATCTTATGTTTTATGTGTCGGTTTGTCTTTTGTGATTAATGTTGGACTCTTACACGAGCCTTGATCTTGTATACAAAAAAAGAAAAAAAAAGAAAAGTGGTGCAAGCAAAGGCTTTTACAAGATAGAGCTGAATTATACGCTCACATATTGTACAATACATCAATTGTATCTAAAATCTGCTGGAACAATAAACATTTCAAGATATTTTACAAAACAAAACAATTTGGCTGGTACCAGGAGAAACTCTGACCGAGTTTCTTGTCATTGTAGTCTTTGTGCCATCGAATTAAGAATGCATGAATGATGCCGTGAGAGCAGGTATAAACCTGATACTGCAATTCCAACATTCTGTGGGAGATTTTTGGGTGTTTCTGCCTTCTTTGTTGAATTTGTTGTGAGATGGCATTGGCATTTGAGGGTATAAATCATAAAAGGGGAAGGGCAATGATGTCACACTTCTTTTTAGATCACCTGGAATGGAGTTCCAGCGAGCTGATGGGATTCCAGAGAGTGTCGTCTGTCAGTCCGTAAACACTTGCAACTTCTTCTTTGAAACTGCTGATGGGATTGTGACCAAACTTGGAACAAATTATATTTGGTATGTTGCAACTCAAGTTTGTTAACAGCAAGAAATTTTTTTTGGGGTCTAATTGGGTCTACGAGGGGTCAAAGTGGGTCCAGGTTTGACCCCCAAAATCGGTATTTGCTTTCTTCTCTAAAACTACACACACTATTTCGATGAAACTTGACCACAACCTTCACCACCTGTGATGTACCAAAGTGTGTTAAGGGTTTTTTTGTGGGTAACTAAAGCACTTCCTGCAACCATTATTTTTGACATATGTAAGACCCCACGATCCGATCCGCAAAACGACCATAAAAGCCTTATCCTTTGCTTGTAGCTCCATCGAGTGAGCATGTGCGAAGTGTTCCTCATGTTTGTGCGCATTTGATGAAACACACAGTGATTAGATTTCCCCGGGCCCTGTGGGTGTGAGAACTGCGTTAAAATACACAAGTCACGTGCGTTTGTGAGCTCTGTCCTCTGTGCTTTCAACACGTGAATTGCATCCAACTGTTTCTTCCACTTCCTGCCTTTCTTCATGTAGTTACCACAGCCTTTTTACTGTTTTTTTCTTTTTTTTTAGGAAGAGGGGAGGGTAGGGGGCAACCCATGCTCTGTTTAAAGACTTTTATTACCTCCACTACCGAAGGTGAATGGAGGTTATATGTTTTCACCCTTGACTATTTTTACTTGCGGGAATGTTGATCGGTTGGTTTGTTACTTGCCAGAAAAGATTCCGGCAAGAATGTTGATCGGTTGGTTTGTCTGTCTGTCTGTCTGTGCGCAGCACTACGTCTACACCGTTGCACGTAGAATCGCCAAACTTTACACACATATTTGTCTTGCCCTGGAATAGACTGTGCCCAATTGATGACGTCATCGGTCACGTGGTTCGGCCGCCATCTTGGAAAAACCGAAAAAATTGCACCTCCATATCTCCGAAAGTGCTGAATAGAAAAAATTAAGACATGGCTCATTGTAAAGAACTCTCCATGGGGAATAAAATATGTTAATGATGACGTCATCGTTCATGTGGTTCGGCCGCCATCTTGGAAAAACCGAAAAATTTTGCACCTCTATATCTCCGAAAGTGCTGAATAGAAAAAATTGAGACATGGCTCATTGTAAAGAACTCTCCATGGGGAATAAAATATGCTGATGATGATGTCACAGGTGCGTTCATTATGTCAGAATTCGACAAGCACAAAACTTCATCTGATCAAGATGCAATTTCTTGAGCGCCATGTCGGCATAAACTGGTGGAGAAAAAAAATAATGATGATGTCATCGGTCACGTGGGTCGGCCGCCATCTTGGAAAAATGGAAAAACTTTGCACCTCTATATCTCCGAAAGTGCTGAATAGAAAAAATTGAGACATGGCTCATTGTAAAGAACTCTCGATGGGGAATTAAATAGGTTAATGATGATGTCATAGGTGCGTCCATTATGACGTTATATTTCGACAAGTACAAAACTTCATCCGATCAAGATGAAATTTCTTGAGTGCCATGTCGGCATAAACTGGTGGAGGAAAAAAAAAATGATGACATCATCGGTCACGTGGTTCGGCAGCCATCTTGGAAAAACGGAAAAATTTGCACCTCTATATCTCCGAAAGTGCTGAATGGAGAAAATTGAGACATGGCTCATTGTAAAGAACTATCCATGGGGAATAAAATATGTTAATGATGATGTCATAGGTGCCTCCATTATGACGTCATAATTCGAAAAGTACAAAACTTCATCCGATCAAGATGAAATTTCTTGAGCATCATCAAGGAATAAACTTGTTTAGAAAACAAATAATGATGACGTCATCGGTCACATGGATTGGCCGCCATATTTTTCCAAAATGGCCGATAAAAAAGTACATTCTGGCATGTCCTTGGTCTCTGACCGATTTTTCATCTGTTTGTCTGTTTGTTTGTTCAAAGCACTACGTCCACACAGTTGCATGTAGAATCGCAAACTTTACACACATATTTGTCTTGCCCTGGAATAGACTGTGCCCAATTTTTAACTCTCTCGGCCCAAGGCCTCCATTATGACGTCATAATTCGATAATTTGACAAGTACAAAACTTAATCCAATCAAGATGCAATTTCTTGAGCGCCATGTCGGCATAAACTGGTGGATAAAAAAATAATGAAGACGTCATCAGTCACGTGGTTCGGCCGCCATCTTGGAAAAAACAAAAAACTTTGCATCTCTATATCTCTGAAAGTTCTGAATAGAAAAAAATGAGACATGGCTCATTGTAAAGAACTATCCATGGGGAATAAAATATGTTAATGATGATGTCATAGGTGCCTCCATTATGACGTCATAATTCGAAAAGTACAAAACTTCATCCGATCAAGATTAAATTTCTTGAGCATAATCTAGGAATAAATTAGTTTAGAAAACAAATAATGATGACATCATCGGTCACGTGGTTCGGCCGCCATATTTGTCCAACATGGCCGATAAAAAAAGAAGATTCCGGCAAGTCCTCGGTCTCTGACCAATTTTTCATCTGTGTGTCTGTTTGTCTGTCTGTTTGTTCGCAGTACTACGTCGACACCATTGCACGTAGAATCGCCAAACTTTACACACATATTTGTCTTGTACTGGAATAGGCTGTGCCCAATTTTTAACTCTCTCGGCCCAAGACGTCCATTATGACGTCATAATTTGATAACTCGACAAGTACAAAACTTCATCCAATCAAGATGCAATTTCTTGAGTGCCATGTCGGCATAAACTGGTGGAGAAAAAAAATGATGACATCATCGGTCACGTCGTTCGGCCGCCATCTTGGAAAAGCCGAAAAAATTTGCACCTCTATATCTCCGAAAGTCCTGAATAGAAAAAATTGAGACATGGCTCATTGGAAAGTACTCTCCATGGGGAATAAAATATGTTAATGATGATGTCATAGGTGCCTCCATTACGACATTTTAATTTGACAAGTACAAAACTTCATCCGATCAAGATTACATTTCTTGAGCATAATCTCGGAATAAATTAGTTTAGAAAACAAATAATGATGACGTCATCGGTCACGTGGTTTGGCCGCCATATTTGTCCAACATGGCCGATAAAAAAGAACATTCCGGCAAGTTCTCAGTCTCTGACCGATTTTTCATGTTTGTCTGTTTGTCTGTCTGTTCGCTGTACTACGTCTACACCGTTGCATGTAGAATCGCCAAACTTTACACACATTTGTCTTGCCCTGAAATAGATTGTGCCCAATTTTTAACTCTCTCGGCCCAAGGCCTCCATTATGATGTCATAATTTGATAATTCGACAAGTACAAAACTTCATCCAATCAAGATGCAATTTCTTGAGTGCCATGTCGGCATTAACTGGTGGAGCAAAAAAATGAATGATGTCATCGGTCACAGGGTTCGGCCGCCATCTTGGAAAAAACGAAAAACTTTGCACCTCTATATCTCCGAAAGTGCTGAATAGAAAAAATTGAGACGTGGCTCATTGTAAAAATCTCTCCATGGGAAATAAAATATGTTAATGAAGATGTCATGGGTGTGTCCATTATGACATCATAATTTGACAAGTACAATACTTCATCCGATCAAGATGCAATTTCTTGGGCGCCATGTCGGCATAAACTAGTGGAGAAAAAAATAATAATGATGACGTTATCGTTCACGTGATTCAGCCACCATCTTGGAAAAACCGAAAAAATTTGCACCTCTATATCTCCGAAAGTGCTCAATAGAAAAATTTGAGACATGGCTCATTGTAAAAATCTCTCCATAGGAAATAAAATATTTTATTGATGATGTCATAGGTGCCTCCAGTATGACGTCATAATTCAGCAAGTACAAAACTTCATCCAATCAAGATGCAATTGTTTGTGTGCCATGTCGGCATAATCTGGTGGAGAAAAAAAAAATGATGACATCATCGGTCACGTGGTTCGCCCGCAATATTTGTCCAAAATGGCCGATAAAAAAGTATATTCCGGCAAGTCCTCGGTCTCTGACCGATTTTTCATTCTGTTTGTCTGTCTGTATTTGCCTGTTTGTTGTACACCGCACCTTTCCTATGCCATCTCCAGGCATTGCAAATCGTCATTGCTGGGCACCGAAGGGGGCTCGGCAGTGACACACGCTGAAAGGGAGTACTCAGTTTTCACTCTGTTTGTTGTACACCGCACCTTTCCTATGCCATCTCCAGGCATTGCAAATCGTCATTGCTGGGCACCGAAGGGGGCTCGGCAGTGACGCACGCTGAAAGGGAGTACTCAGTTTTCACTCTGTTTGTTTGTTTTCTTTCTTGTTGTACACCGCACCTTTCCTATGCCATCTCCAGGCATTGCAAATCGTCACTGCTGGGCACGGAAGGGGTCTCGGCAGTGACGCACGCTGAAAGGGAGTACTCAGTTTTCACTCTCGTTGTTTGTTTGTTTGTTTTCTTGGTTGTTTTCTTGTTTGTTTGTCCGGGCGATATCTCAGCCATCCTTTGAGCTAGGAAGCTGAAATTTCGGCACAATAGTGAGCAAGTCCTTTCTCAAAAACGTTATTTTTTGTTTTTTGATTAATCAAATAATTGAGGAGTTGTTTAATTATTAGCGATTAATTAAGTACTTATTTAATTAATCAAATTTCCTTTCTCTTCTGACCATTAACTCAGGCACCTTTTGAGATAGTAAGCTGATATTTGGACATGCCAATGACCAGGTGATTTGGCTGCAAAGGCTATTTTTTTATTATTAATTAATCAATTAATCAATTAATCGATTAATTATTTAATTATTCGATTAATGACTAAAAATTTTTTTTTTTAAGTCAAAGAATCTAATGAAATGGTGGTGGTTTATGTGTTCTCTGACCGAATCGATTAATAATTTAATTTTTTATGATTATTATTTATTTATTTTCATTATTAATCATTTATTTATTTTCTTTCTCATTTGGCCAATATCTCAGGCACCTTTTGACCTGGGAAGCTAATATTTGGACATGAGTGACCAAGTGATGTCGCTATCAAGGATATTTTTGATTTGTTGATTAATCAATTAATCGATTAATTATTTAATTATTCGATTAAGTACTAAAAAAAAAAAAAAAAAAATCAGTTGCAGATTCTGATGAAATGGTGGTGGTTTATGTGTTCTGTGACCGAATTGATTAATAATTGTACACCGCTCCTTTCCTATGCCATCTCCTGGCATTGCAAATCGTCATTGCTGGGCACCGAAGGGGGCTCGGCAGTGACGCACGCTGAAAGAGAGTACTCAGTTTTCACTCTGGTTGTTTGTTTTCTTGCTTTCTTTCTTTCTTGCTTTCTTTCTTTCTTGTTTGTTTGTTTGTTTGTCCGGGCGATATCTCAGCCATCCTTTGAGCTAGGAAGCTGAAATTTCGGCACAATAGTGAGCAAGTCCTTTGTCAAAAACAGTATTTTTTGTTTTTTGATTAATCAATTAATTGATGAGTTATTTAATTATTAGCGATTAATTAAGTACTTATTTAATTAATTAAATTTCATTTCTCTTCTGACCATTAACTCAGGCACCTTTTGAGTTCGGAAGCTGATATTTGGACATGCCAATGACCAGGTGATTTGGCTGCAAAGGCTATTTTTGATTTATTAATTAATCAATTAATCAATTAATCGATTAATTATTTAATTATTTGATTAATGACAAAAATATTTTTTTTTTTTTTAGTTACAGATTCTGATGAAATTGTGGTGGTTAATGTGTTCTCTGACCGAATTGATTAATAATTTAATTTTTTAATGATTATTATTTTTTATTTTCGTTATTAATCATTTATTTATCTTCTTTCTCATTTGGCCAATATCTCAGGCACCTTTTGAGCTCAGAAGCTAATATTTGGACATGAGTGACCAGGTGATGTGGCTATCAAGGATATTTTTGATTTATTGATTAATCAATGAATCAATGTATCGATTAATTATTTAATTATTCGATTAATTACTAAAAAAAAATTTTTTCCCCCCAGTTACAGATTCTGATGAAATGGTGGTGGTTTATGTGTTCTGTGACCGAATTGATTGATAATTTAATTTTTTCATGATTATTATTTATTTATTTTCATTATTAATCATTTATTTATTTTCTTTCTCATTTGGCCAATATCTCAGGCACCTTTTGAGCTGGGAAGCTAATATTTGGACATGACAGTGACCAAGTGATGTGGCTATCAAGGATATTTTTGATTAATTGATTAATCATTTATTCGATTCATTATTTATTGATTAATCGATGAATTACTTATTGATTAATCAATTAATTATTTAATTTTTTATTAATGACTTATTTGATTAAATTTCTAAAAGATACATCTTCGGATGAAGCACGAGTGGTTTTGTTATGCTATTAGCCAATTGATTAAGAAAATATTTTGTGATAATCTTTTATTGATTTTAATTGTACACCGCTCCTTTCCTATGCCATCTCCAGGCATTGCAAATCGTCATGGCTGGGCACCGAAGGGGGCTCGGCAGTGACGCACGCTGAAAGAGAGTACTCAGTTTTCACTCTGGTTGTTTGTTTTCTAGCTTTCTTTCTTTCTTGTTTGTTTGTTTGTTTGTTTGTCCGGGCGATATCTCAGCCATCCTTTGAGCTAGGAAGCTGAAATTTCGGCACAATAGTGAGCAAGTCCTTTGTCAAAAACTATATTTTTTGTTTTTTGATTAATCAATTAATTGATGAGTTATTTAATTATTAGCGATTAATTAAGTACTTATTTAATTAATTAAATTTCATTTCTCTTCTGACCATTAACTCAGGCACCTTTTGAGTTAGGAAGCTGATATTTGGACATGCCAATGACCAGCTGATTTGGCTGCAAAGGCTATTTTTGATTTATTAATTAATCAATTAATAAATTAATCGATTAATTATTTAATTATTTGATTAATGACAAAAAATTTTTTTTTTTTAAAGTTACAGATTCTAATGAAATGGTGGTTTATGTGTTCTCTGACCGAATTGATTCATAGTTTAATTTTTTTATGATTATTATTTATTTATTTTCATTATTAATCATTTATTTATTTTCTTTCTCATTTGGCCAATATCTCAGGCACCTTTTGAGCTCAGAAGCTAATATTTGGACATGAGTGACCAGGTGATGTGGCTATCAAGGATAGTTTGGATTTATTGATTAATCAATTAATCAATGTATCGATTAATTATTTAATTATTCGATTAATTACTGAAAAAATTTTTTTTTCCCCAGTTACAGATTCTGATGAAATGGTGGTGGTTTATGTGTTCTGTGACCGAATTGATTGATAATTTAATTTTTTAATGATTATTATTTATTTATTTTCATTATTAATCATTTATTTATTTTCTTTCTCATTTGGCCAAAGGCACCTTTTGAGCTGCCAAGCTAATATTTGGACATGACAATGACCAAGTGATGTGGCTATCAAGGATATTTTTGATTAATTGATTCATTATTTATTGATTAATCGATGAATTACTTATTGATTAATCAATTAATTATTTAATTTTTCATTGATGACTTATTTGATTAAATTTCTAAAAGATACATCTTCGGATGAAGCACGAGTGGTTTTGTTATGGTATTAGCCAATTGATTGAGAAAATATTTTGTGATAATCTTTTATTGATTTTAATTATACAATTAATCAATCAATTAGTGTACACCTCTCCCTCCCAATGCAGCCTCGATGAGCTGCACTGCGGTATTGCCGGGCGCCGGAGGCGCCCCGGCAATGCCGCGCTGTAGGATATTTAATTATTTGGCATGGGGGCGGTGTACTTTGAATGTATGTGTACTTGTTTAATTTTTTAATGATTATTATTTCGTTATTTTCATTATTAATCATTTATATATTTTCTTTCTCATTTGGCCAATATCTCAGGCACCTTTTGAGCTGGGAAGCTAATATTTGGACATGACAAAGACCAAGTGATGTGGCTATCAACGATATTTTTGATTTATTGATTAATCATTTAATCGATTAATTATTTATTGATTCATTGATTAATTATTGATTAATCAATTAATTATTTAATGTTTTATCAATGACTTATTTAATTAAATTCCTAAAAGATACATCTTCGGATGAAGCACTTGTGGTTTAGTTATGCTATTAGCCAATTGATTAAGAAAATATTTTGTGATAATCTTTTATTGATTTTAATTATACAATTAATCAATCAATTAGCGTACACCTCTCCCTCCCAATGCATCCTCTATGAGGTGCACTGCGGTATTGCCGGGCGCCATAGGCGGGCGCCATAGGATTATAATATTGATTAATCAATTAATTATTTAATTTTTTATTAATGACTTATTTAATTAAATTCCTAAAAGATACATCTTCGGATGAAGCACTTGTGGTTTAGTTATGGTTTTAGCCAGTTGATTAAGAAAATATTTTGTGATAATCTTTTATTGATTTTAATTATACAATTAATCAATCAATTAGCGTACACCTCTCCCTCCCAATGCAGCCCCTATGAGGTGCACTGCGGTATTGCCAGGCGCCGGAGGCGCCCCGGCAATGCCACGCTGTCGGATATTTAATTATTTGGCATGGGGGCGGTGTACTTTGAATGTATGTGTACTTGTTTTCTTTCTTGTTTTCTTGTTTGTTTGTTTTTTCCGGACGATATCTCAGCCATCCTTTGAGCTAGGAAGCTGAAATTTCGGCACAGTAGTGAGCAAGTCCTTTGTCAAAAACGTTATTTTTTGTTTTTTGAATAATCAATTAATTGAGGAGTTATTTAATTATTAGTGAGTAATTAAGTACTTATTTAATTGATCAAATTTCCTTTCTCTTCTGACCATTAACTCAGGCACCTTTTGAGTTCGGAAACTGATATTTGGACATGCCAATGACCAGGTGATTTGGCTGCAAAGGCTATTTTTGATTTATTAATTAATCAATTAATCAATTAATCGATTAATTATTTAATTATTCGATTAATGACTTTTTTTTTTTTTTTTTTAAGTTACAGATTCTGATGAAATGGTGGTGGTTTATGTGCTCTCTGACCGAATTGATTAATAATTTAATTTTTTTATGATTATTATTTATTTATTTTCATTATCAATCATTTAATTATTTTCTTTCTTATTTGGCCAATATCTCAGGCACCTTTTGAGCTCGGAAGCTAATATTTAGACATGACAATGACCAAGTAATGTGGCTATCAAGGATATTTCTGATTTATTGATTAATCATTTAATCGATTAATTTTTTATTGATTAATCGATTAATTATTTATTGATTAATCGATTAATTATTTATTGATTCATAAATTAATTATTTAATTTTTTATTAACGAGTTATTTAATTAAATTTCTAAAAGATACATCTTCGGATGAAGGACTGGTGGTTTAGTTATGCTATTAGCCAATTGATTAAGAAAATATTTTGTGATAATCTTTTATTGATTTTAATTATACAATTAATCAATCAATTAGTGTACACCTCTCCCTCCCAATGCAGCCTCTATGAGCTGCACTGCGGTATTGCCGGGCGCCGGAGGCGCCCCGGCAATGCTGCGCTGTAAGATATTTAATTATTTGGCATGGGGGTGGTGTACTTTGAATGTATCTGTACTTGTTTATCTTTTTGTTTGTCTGTTTGTCTGTCTGTTTTTGTATGTCTGTTTAACTATCTGTCTAATTGTTTGTCTGTTTGTCTATATATGTATTTGTATGTCCGTCTGTTTGTTTGTGTCTGTTTAACTGTTTGTCTGTCTGTCTGCCCTTTTGTCTCTCTATTTATCTATTTATCTGTCTGTTTGTCTTTTTGTCTGTCGGTCTGTTTGTGCCTTTTTGGCTGTCTGTCTGTCTGTCTGCCTGTTTGTGTGTTTGTCTGTGAACAGAATATCTCAAAAAGTTATTGATAGATTTGTACGAAACTCGATGGACACTGGACAGGTTGGGTATGTGTCAATAAAGAATTGATTCGATTTTGGTGAAGATCCGAATCCGGATCCGCATACGACAGTTTTTATTTTGTAATTTTGAAGTGACTCTTCACCATTGAGTGATCGGGCCAATAACGACATATAACATGACATTTCAAATGCCTGTGGACGACTTTTGACAAAACCAGGTGAATGTGTTGGGTAGGCAACAAGCACAACCGTTTAGATTTTGGTTCAGGTCTGAATCCAGATCCGTGTGATACAAAACGTGACCTGTTCAGCTTGGAGGAGATATGCGCTCGACCAAGTGTCGTTCTTGTTCACTTTTTTTTTGTAACACGTGACTATTGACTTCCTCTTCTGCAGTTCACATGGTCTCTCTCACAAATCTTCCAGTGTGTCTTATGAAAACCATTTTTTGCTAAAACTGATGTCATGTGTGATGTTAAAAGGATGACATTATTTTTGAATATTTATGAGATTTGGGAGAGATTTCTTTTATTTATTTTGCCTTCTTTTGTGCTTTGCCTTAAAGGAGAACGGACACGACCAAAACAACTTTGCAGATTTCGAAACATAAACATATGTTAAACACTTCTATTGAGTTCATTTCACAAATATCTTCGCGGTTTTATTAGAATTTGTCAAAATATCGCTGAACAAGCCAAATCAGTTTTGTCAAAACCGCAAACCGGAAATGACGTTTGCGAAGTAACCCAGTTTTTCGTTCCTAAAGCCTTGTTGGCTTCGTGACGATCAGAACATCGCTTTGTTTTCGTTACGATCAGTTGGAATCATGCCCAGTCGTTGTGTGGCTGCTGGTTGTTCTAATTGTCCAAGTGAAACTGTCTCCGTTTTCAAATTCCCGAAGGATGTTAAGCTGAGAGATATTTTGACGAAACAAGTTCAGAGAACACGGGCGAAGTGGATGCCAACTTCATCGTCGGTGTTGTGCAGCGAACATTTTGAGCGCCACTGTTTCAATGAAATCCCACAACTTAAAGCAAGTTTGGGATTTGCTGTACAACATAAACGGGTGCTCATTCCCTCAGCTGTACCGTCTATTTTCGTTCGTTCGGCAGAGAAACCGGATAAAACGACGCGCAAATCGAAAGCTGCAGAAAAACTAGAAACGAAAAGGGTGAGTTGTGTGGCTTCTGTTTGTTTATATTTGACATTTGGTGACCAATATTCGAAATTTCTATCACTACATGCAGGTGAAATTGTGGTTTGTGATACATATTATTTATTTATTCACAGGAAGTTTCATCACTTCTCAAAGTAGCACAACCTGCTGCTACAACTTCTACATGTGATCAGAGCCAGGCACCTGCTGATTGTGAGGCTGTGTCCAGTGAGGTTCGTCACTTTGTTACAAATAATAGCCACAGCATAATTCTTGTTTTTGCAATTTTCTAGCGAAGTAATCGCATAGCTAATCAAATATGTATGGTTTATTTCCAGGTTTAGTCAACAGAGACATCTCTTCAGCCTTGCACCAGACGACACGTGCGTGTTCAGGTGTCACAAACCAAGCTCGGCACTCTTAAACACAAAGGTATTACTTGCTGTATTATTATTAACTAGCCGAAACCCGTGGAACATCCACGGAAGGGAAGATGTGGTGTATGGATAGAGTGTACCATTATGGATGGCATAGGGGATTTGCTTGTCCGAGTAAGAGTTAGGAAGAAAGATGAGAATGAAGAGTGCGTATATGAACAACGATCGCTGACACCGGCACAAATGCATGCTCTGGATTGTCCACTCAGTGGACGGCTTGCTTTCGCCTTCGCCTGTCCAATCAGCGGACGGCTTGCTTCGCCTTCGCCCAGCAGACGCCAATACGATGGCGTCGTAAGATGGCGTCGTATCGGCAGTTAATCGGATGCTTTTGGGCCCCAACGTCGGCTAATTCAGATTTTTCGAGTATGGCTGTACATGATAAACAAAGAGCGCGGTTCGTAGATCGTAAATCCATTAGTGCCGTGGGCATCGGGACACTGGGTGCAGTGTAAAAGGGATAACAAAGTCGAGTCCTTACGCTATTATTATATAGATATGCTTTTTCTGATTCTATTACTTTTCACTTGTTAATTGTTTGTTAATTGTTTTGATGTTTAATGTTTGCTGATGACTTCCAGGTTCTCAAACTGATGTGCTCAGCCATGTGTCACACATTGGCACACAGACTGAGCCACTGCCAGGCCACTGTGTAACATGTGGCCATCAAAATGATGCTGTGGCAGCTGCTGGAAGAGATGTTGGCTGTGACAGCCCTGAACCTCTTGATAAGAGTGATAACGACTACCTGCCTTCATCTGCTGATGAAACTGACGACAGTTGCAGCTCCGAGCAACAGACTCCTGAGCCAAACAATGTCCTCGACGACACAAAGTATATAGTCTTCTGGAGCAGCTTGCCGCGACTTTTCAAGTTGGTGCGCTGCAGCTGGTGTGGAGAGACGGATCTCAAGGTGGATCATAACACAAACGGCACGATGTTGCTGTTGCTGGTGCATTTTCAATGTGGTGTATTTTCTCTGACAACAGAGTGGAAGAGTCAGCCTTATATAGGCAAGTCACTCGCTGGCAATATCATTTTGTCAGCTGGCATTCTCATGTCAGGTGCTGTACCAAGCAAGGTACTCAAGGTTCTCCACCATATGAGAGTGGCAGGAATTTCATCGAGAACTTTCTCGCGACACCAGAACATGATGCTTTTTCCTGCCATAAAACACGTTTGGTTGGAGAACAGAAAGTGGCTCGTGGCATCCCTGCAAGCAGAGCGCAGAGGTTTGATGTTTGGTGGGGATGGACGCTGTGACTCGCCAGGACACTCGGCGAAGTTTGGCTCTTATGCTATCATGGAGCTGGTGGCCAAAGTCATCATCGATGTTGAGCTTGTTCAGGTAACATCAGCAGATATCTGTAGACATACACATAGAACTAGTGTGGGTACATAGAGTATTGGTTGTGGACAATTTAAGTTGACTTAGATGTTCTCAACACACGATTATGTTTACAGTGCAATGAAGTTCCAAGCTCAGGCCACATGGAGAAGGAGGGGCTGAAAAGAGTGATGGCATTTCTGAGCAAAGAAGGCCTGTCCATAGACACAATGGTCATGGACAGGCATGTCCAGGTTAGGAAATGGCTGAAGGAAAATGCGCCTGAAGTCAAACACCTCTTTGACGTTTGGCACATTGCAAAAGGTGGTGAACGCTTTTACATTATCTCCCTGCAGCACTTGCACTCATTCACCTGTGGCATGGCCTCACAATTACCACAACTGCACCTGTCCAGAAACAATAAGTATTTGCATATGTATGTCTGTTCTTACTAAAGCCTGTACATGAACACTACAACTGATACACCTGCAGTGCTGCACTGTCAATAAAGTCGTATTTCGTTTCTGTGTTTCTATCCATTTCTTGCCTCACGGCACCTAACATTAATTAAATATTAGTTATGTATTCCATTGACCAGAAAAAGAAACTTTTTCAATTAAAAAAGAGACATAAAAATGAATACCATTCAGTATTTTGGAGGCGCCCGAGATCAAAATCGATCGCCATTGTGCCTGTGTCCGACGATTTCTCTTCTTCACTCTCTGGACGGTATGGTTCGAATCTGTATGGGAGAATCGATTGTGATTCCCCAAGATTATTAACTTTCTCTTCATTTTCCGCATCAGATTGGTCAGAAATATCGCTGATATCCAGACTTACGCAACTATCGGAGTCGGTTTCTGCCATTGTTTACTATTGCGCAGTCACATCAGCTTCCTCCGATGACGTCACGATGATGATGATAGTCATCACCAGATGCTGGCCGGCGCGAGAGAAATCGTCTGCTATTGGCATTTTAAAACTCGGATATCTCACGATTCACGCATGCTAGAGCAACAATTTTTGCGCCAAACTTAATCTTTTTTGCTGCTACAATTAATTAATCTTAAGCATTTGATGTCTATACTCATGTCCGTTCCCCTTTAAGTTTTTACTGGTATTTTTTATCCCTTTAAAATAGATTTTCTATCTTGTTGTATGTCTTCAGAAAATCTCACATTGTTCATCTCCATTCTTGGAAACAATAATATATATGCCAAAATATGTCATCTGTTGAACAGGGATCGTAAAGTATCATCAATTCCCTTTAAGGGTAACATCTAAAAGAGTCTATTTGATGGGTTCTGTCCATCAAGTGACATTAAAAAAATACTGTCACACAATAGTCACCTGCCATGCCCTTTATTCTGCCAAAACCTTCTATAAAATCTAGATTAACAGGTTTGAATACATTGTGAGTTGCTCATGGCGCTTGCCACATCGAGCCTGCAAATCAAGTGCAATGTAATGTAAACAAGGTGTGCCCTGCAAATATCGTGCATTTTCATTCAGCAATCGGTCTTTGTTGTGTGCCTGTTGGTGGTGGCCTGTGGCTGCATCATTTTTACTCCCGTCAGGGAGTAATGCATTCGATCGTGTCCGTGTGTGTGTGTGTGCGTGTGTGTGTTCGTGTGTTTGTGAACAAGATATCTGGAAAAGTTCTGAACGGATTTGGATGAAAGTTGGTAGGATGATTGCCCTTGGATAAGGAAGAATTGATTAGTTTTTGGTGAAGCTCAGGATATTATTCCGGATCCAGGAATTTTTTGAAGGATTGTTTACCTTTGGAAGATAGGGCTCATTTTTTTTAAACATTATCTTCTATCTATGCTATATTTAACATTATGATATGAAAATAGTTTTCATATTTGTTGTAAATGTAGTTTAAACTCGTGGTTATGCATTAGAGCGGTGTATTTTGTTAGCAGCGTTGTCTTCAAGGTTCTTTTTTTTCTCTAATTAAGACATATTCTGTCATTTTAAAACCACCAAAGTGTGTATTCGGTTTCCCCGTTTCATAAAATGTATCATCTGATACGTATGATGCTTTAAAACCTTTTTTTTTTCTTTTTTTTTTTACCTCAGAAGAGATATCAACATTTACCTCAGCGAATGTCAATCGCGGTGTCAGTATTTGATGAACTTATAAAGACTTAGGTGAGTTATAAGTGTGACCAGCATGTGCACGGGATTCTTCCCAGAAGAATGAGTGGTCGCATTAGCTTGTACGACTTAAAATGAGCGAGTTTTGTTTTGACGTTTGGGCCAGTTTTACGTGTTGTATCCCTAAGGAATGAAACGAACGTTTTCCTGGCTTACAATTTTATTTGAAGTCACACACGCCTCAAAATACACTCACTTATATAGAATTGAACGCTGAATCCGAAAATGTAAGTGAAATTGCCTTGTTTTTTTTAACATTATCTTCTATATATTCTAAATATATATCTGTGCAGTGTCTGTCTTGTGTTGTCTTGTCTTGTGTTGTCACTGAACTACTCCCTCAAAGTTTTGTGAAATCGTACTATTCCAACTTGACCCACGGCGGGAGTATGCGCTCTACTGAGTGGCGTTCTAGTTTGGAGATGCGGCTGTGCTGCTGATGCAATGCCCCCTCACCTGTCAGATGGTACTCATTTTGCCAACCTCGGAAGGATGAACAGGCATACTCAACCCACCTGGTGTCGTTTAACGTCATGACAGGAGGGGTTCAAACTCAGGGCACTAATATCTCAAGCCATCCATCATAATAGTTAAGCCAACGTCAGGCTGGGGCTGTGTGCCTCGGGAGTAATGCATTCACTCGTGTCCGCGTGTGTGTGTGTGTGTGTGTGTGTGTGTGTGTGTGTGTGTGTGTGTGTGTGTGTGTGTGTGTGTGTGTGTGTGTGTGGGTGTGTGTTCGTGTATTTGTGAACAAGATATCTGGAAAGGTTCTGAACGGATTTTGATGAAAGTTGGTGGGATGATTGCCCTTGGGATAAGGAAGAATTGATTAGTTTTTGGTGAAGCTCAGGATATTATTCCGGATCCAGGAAATTTTTTTGGAAATTTTTTTGGGAAAGAACTTTTCTGTTTTACTGCATTAAACCTTTTATTCTTATTCTTAAATGATGTTTTTCTCCTCTAATTCCGAGATATATCAAAATAAATTCTCTGACAGTTGGGGTTTACTTTCTTTTTCATTTATTGTTTTGGGGAGAGGGGATGTTAAACAAAACGTATTATTCCAACTAAACCGACGGCGGGAGTATGCTCTCTACTGAGTGGCGTACTAGTTGTAAGAGTGAAGTTGTGTTCCCAAGCTACCTCTATGTTTATCCTCCCTTTCATTTATCATTAGTGAATTAAAAACAATGTTAAAACAATCTTTTTATTTCCTCTGCCACCAAAGGTGGATGTCGGTTATGTTTTCACCCCTGTCTGTCTGTCTGTCTGTCTGCCTGTCTGCCTGTCCATTTGTCTGTCCGTTTGTGAACAAGATATCTCAAAAAGTTTTGGACGGATTCGGACGAAATTTGGCAGAGATGTAGCTTATGCGACAAGGACGAAATGATTAGATTTTGTTGAAGATCTGAAAATGGATTCGGATACGAGAATTCTTTAGTGATTCTTCATCATTGGGAGATAGGGCCAAAAACGATTCATAGCAGGATATCTCAAAAAGTTATGGACGGATTTGGAGGAAACTGAGTGGACAGGTTGTGTTTTTGACAAGGAGGAATCGATTCAATTTTGGTGAAGATCCGGGTCCGACTAGTAGAATTTTTAAAGTGATTCTTCACCATTGAGTAATATGGCCAACTAGGCAGAAGTTTGCTCTCTACTGAGTGCAGTTCTTGTTCTGATTGTTTTTTTCCGGGCAACCTACATTTCAATCCGGGCAACCACATTTTAAAAATGTTTGCCCTTCAGGGTATCCAGGAAAAAATTAGTGTGTAGTATTGTATTATATGATACGCTTAAACTCACAGCAATTTAGTTTGTACTAGAATATAAGTTCCGTCAGCGAAGAGACGGTCTTATATTCGAGTACAAACGAAATTGCTGAGAGTTTAAGCGTATCATGTAATACAATACCACACACTAAATTTTTTCTGGATGCCCTTTTTTGGATCAGGAACATTTTTGGATTTTTCTTTTGGATCACAAACACTCCAGGGAGTTACCCGAATCCACCGTAGATGGATTTATTGAAATCCATTAATCCGTTCTCAAGTTATAACATGACAAACAAACAAATGAAAAATCGGTCAGAGACCGAGGACTTGCTGGAAAATCGGACTTGCCGGAATGTCCTTTTTTATCGGCCATTTAGGACAAATATGGCGGCCGAACCACGTGACCGATGACGTCATCATTATTTTTTTTTCTCCACCAGTTTATGCCGTCATGTCGCTGAAGAAATTGCATTTTGATTGGATGAAGTTTTGTACTTGTCGAATTATCAAATTTTGACGTCAAAACGAAGGCCTTGGGCCGACAGAGTGAAAAATTGGGCACAGTCTCTTCCAGGGCAAGGCAAATAGGTGTGCAAAGTTTGGCGATTCTACGTGCAATGGTGTAGATGCAGTGCTGCAAACAGACAAACAGACAGACAGACAGAGACAGACAAACCAACCGATCAACATACTTGCCGGAATCTTTTCCGGCAAGTAAAAAACAGACAGACAAACCAACCGATCAACATACTTGCCGGAATCTTTTCCGGCAAGTAACAAACGGATGAAAAATCGGTCAGAGACCGAGGACTTGCCGGAATGTACTTTTTATTGGGCATTTAGGACAAATATGGCGGTTGAACCACGTGACCAATGACGTCATCATTAACATATTTTATTCCCCATGGAGAGTTCTTTGCAACGAGCCATGTCAATTTTTTCTATTCAGCACTTTCGGAGATGTACAGGTGCTAAGTTTTTCGGTTTTTCCAAGATGGCGGCCGAACCACGTGACAGATGACGTCATCATCAACATATTTTATTCCCCATGGAGAGTTCTTTTCAATGAGCCACGTCTCAATTTTTTATATTCAACACTTTCGGAGATATGGAGGTGCAAATTTTTTCGGTTTTTCCAAGATGGCGGCCGAACCACGTGACTGATGTCATCATCAATAAGGCACAGTCTATTCCAGGGCAAGACAAATATGTGTGCAAAGTTTGGCGATTATACATGCAATGGTGTAGACGTATTGCTGCAAACAGACAAACAGACAAACTGAAAAATCGGTCAGAGACCGAGGACTTGCCGGAATGTGCTTTTTTAACGGCCTTTTTGGACAAATATGGCGGCCGAACAACGTGACCGATGACGTCATCATTAACATATTTTATTCCCCATGCAGAGTTCTTTACAATGAGCCATGTCTCAATTTTTTTCTATTCAGGACTTTTGGAGATATGGAGGTGCAATTTTGTTGGTTTTTCCAAGATTGCGGCCGAACCACTTGACCGATGACGTCATCAATTGGGCACAGTCTATTCCAGGGCAAGACAAATACATGTGCAAAGTTTGGCGATTCTACGTGCAACGGTGTCGACATAGTGCTGCAAACAGACAGACAAACAGACAGACAGACAGCTGAAAAATCGGTCAGAGAGCAAGGACTTGCCGGAATTTACTTTTTTATCGGCCATTTAGGACAAATATGGCGGCCGAACGACGTGATCGATGACGTCATCATTAACATATTTTATTCCCCATGGAGAGTTCTTTACAATGAGCCATGTCTCAATTTTTTTCTATTCAGCACTTGCGGAGATATAGAGGTGCAAAGTTTTTCGGTTTTTCCAAGATGGCGGCCGAACCACGTGACCTACGACGTCATCAATAACATATTTTATTCCGCATGGAGAGTTCTTTACAATGAGCCATGGCTCAATTTTTTCTATTCAGCACGTTCGGAGATATGGAGGTGCAAAGTTTTTCGGTTTTTCCAAGATGGCGGTCGAACCACGTGACCGATGACGTCATCATTAACATATTTTATTCCCCATGCAGAGTTCTTTACAATGAGCCACGTCTCAATTTTTTTCTAGTCAGCACTTTCGGCGATATGGAGGTGCAAAGTTTTTCGGTTTTTCCAAGATGGCGGCCGAACCACGTGACCGATGACGTCATCAATTGGGCACAGTCCATTCCAGGGCAATATGGCAATATGCAACAATACCACACCATACCATCCTCCTCTCCCCATCTTGTCTTCCGCTCCCTCTTTTTGTATGTTTTGTTTGTCTGGTTGATTTGTTTGTGAAATAAATGTTAGCTCTTTCACGAGCCTCGATTCAGTATACAAAAAAAACCAAAAAAAAAAACCTCCATCCACATTCAGTGGCGGAGGTAACAAGTGTGCCCTGGATTGAGAAACGAACTATCTTGTGATGCGGCAGCAGGCCCATGCATATCGATAGCTTCAATATGGGAGGTTGATTCAGTAAAAAAAAAAAGATGTTGACCTTGTTAATGGCTGTGAAATCAATTGTGTGGCAATGGAACTAGTTTTGCTAATTGAGGAAATTGACCTCACCTCTGATGTTGACTGAATGGTTTCTTGTACAGTACATGGTATTTCATTTGTACTGAACCCGTAAGTTGTTAAATCTCCATTAAAATTAATATATTTGAATTGTCATAATATTATCTTCGTGAATATTGTATTTTACATGTTTACTTGGAACTAAGTGTATATGCGTCACAACAGACAAAAGATCCTTGTGTGAGGTGGAGTGGGGAGTCTCACATTACTGTATACAAAGTGGAAATCCCTGGCTACACCCCTGCGCTCATCATTGGCATGTTTGTAGTTTTAAGAACTCTATTCTGATGTTACTCCTGCATTGCTCAGCTTACCACCCATGCCCTGCCCCTTCCACGTCACATGGATCATACCGGAAACCCTTTTCTTGTTACATACTGGAAAATACCACACCATACCGGAAACCATCCAAGTCTACAGCAAATGCTCAACTCGATTTACAAGTTAAAAAACATTATTTAAACTCTTCCCCTCCCCCCCACTTCCCTCCCCCAAGCCCACTCCCTCCCACAGATCTCCCAATGTCCCTGCTCTCAAATGTTGTACTTGTGTGCTTCCCTCTCCCTCCCCATATTGTCTCCCGCTCCCTTTATCTTATGTTTTATGTGTCAGTTTGTCTTTTTGTGATTAATATTAGCTCTTACACGAGCCTCGATCTTGTATACAAAACAAAAAAAAATTCTTTCAGAATCCTCCTGAGTCCATTGTCTTGAGCTCTTACATCCAGAATTTAAATTCTGATGTGCACTGCCCCCTCGTAGTCTCTTCTGTTTCTATGAGTGAGCTTTAGCATACCTGCAGAGACCCTGTTCTCATCCTTTTCCGACAATTCTTCTCCTTGGGCTGTTGTGCATCAATTTATTGCCATCTCTTTGTTTTACCTTGCCACCTTCTGCCTGTTGATCCATTCTCTTCTGTCGTTCTGCTCTTCCATAAACCTCCAAAATGAATATGTAAAGTAGGATTGTTATCGATTTAAATTCGATGACAAAGTTTTTTGCTATGTATTTTTTTCTCTGCAATTGTTGGGTTGGCCTATTAATGTTCCTATTTTAAATCCTGGCTCATAATGTATCATGCTGTAGAGATCCCAGGTTGAAATCTCACATACCATGTGTTTGTCCAAAGTCCACCAATGTTCTTGTAAATCATTTGGGCACTGATCGATACTTGCGCCCTTGTCCCGCATTTCATTTCCAGGTAGTGGACAAAAAAAAATGAAAACACCGAGGTAAATGAGGAACACCAAGCAACGGCTTACATGAGTTAATTAAGCAAATAGCATCCCAGCATGCTTAGGGTCATGTATAAAAATGCTGCATAGGCATCGTTGCCTATAATTATGGCTAGCATGGCTGCAAGAGGAGATCCCACCGATGCCCCCATCCACAGAGCATGTGTGGTCACCCAATGGTTTGATGAGCATGTTATCCATATGTCATGGCCTTCTCAGTCACCAGATCTGCACCCAATCTGGCATTAATGGGATATTCTAGAATGACACTTGAGACAGTGTTTTCCAACTCCATCAGGCAGGTGTGAGTTGATTGACATTCTCATGGAAGAATGGTGGCACATACTTCCTGTAGAATACCAGATACAGGCCGTATTCACGGCACGTGGGTCCCCAAAGCAATATTAATTGACTTTACATTAATGTTTCGGTTTTTTTTGTCCACTACCTGTATCTCCAAGCATCTCATTGCCCTTGGCACTTAGATCACTGTAAAATACATATTTTACTGTTAGTCTTTGTTAACCATCTTTAAGAAGTTGACAACTTATCGTGATAATTTCATGAATAATGAATAAAACAAACAATTATTAGCGATCCATAAGTACATGAAAAAATACCTCTGAATGGATGAAATAGTCTGGATGTAGGGACAGAGTACATACATAGGTCCTTTCGGGTCATTGGAACGTGTTTCTAAATGGTGCAAAAAGAGTGATGACAACCAAAGTGTAAAGAATTATGAAAAAATAGATGACAAAATTTCATTATATAAAAACATTCAAAATCATCTTCTTGTTGCTATAATAACACATAAACCCAGATATACAGAAGGCAGTTGTGGTCAAGCATTTGGCTATTTAAACATTGATGGTAACTTTAGGTCATTCCGTAATGCCCGCAGAAAGTTTACGTTCATTCTGATTGAGGCAAACCTGAAAACATCTTGTAAATCTCAAGGCTGAATTATCCGACCGGTGACCTTCATCAAAGTCATGAGGGCACCATGTGAAGTCTGTCTCTGGTGTATGCTCCCTCCCCATGCTCTCACTCATCTCAAATGGAATACTGAAGACCTTTCCAATGATGAGACAATTTCTTTACTTAGTGTTTACCTCCATATCTCATGTACACAATTCATCCTATTCTATCCCCACCTTACCCTATCATGCCAATTGTCTACTCGATTTTGAGTCCTCACCCGAGAGGATGGAAAAAGTTCTGTCCAACCTCGACCCGCTTGGGCAATTGTCCCAGATGCAATCACTACCCATGTTCTCAATCCTGCTTGCTTATAGTCTGTCTGCTGATGCCTGCTATGTGTGTTTGTGTATATATATATACATACATATACACACACACACACACACACACACACACACACACACACACACACACACACACACACACACACACGCTCACTACACTCGCCTCTCCACGCGTCGTTACAGAGGAACGGGCTTGTTTTAGCTGAGGATAATGACTGTACGTGAGTTGTTGTGTTGTCATGATTTACACCAATCATAATACAAACAATTATTTTGCACAAATGTATTTGTAATATACGTCATATTACATTTTTATAAACAATTGAAGGTGAAGATTTAAGGTGAAAAATTTTTTTTTTTCCACACGTGGGTGGGGTAGGTGCACACCAGAAGTGTGGTACGATTTCACAAAAGTTTGAGGGATTAGTTCAGTGGCAACACAACAGACCACAGACCACAGATATGTATGTGTGTATATATATATATATATATATATATATATATATATATATATATATATATATATATATATATATATATATATATATATATATATATATATATATATATATATGTAGGGAGCTGTAATGCCCCTCCCCCTTTGTATATCCTTGCTGCTTTACCAATTACCAAGTATAACCAATTATATGTTTTGTTTTGACTTGCTACTGTACTCTTTTATGATACTGAGTTCTTTCTACTGCATTGAGGATGTGTAATATCCTAATAAGGAGTTCTCTGCCTTTTGCTCTGGCCTGCGTGGGCACAATCTCTAGTTCCCCTTTCCAGGCCTTGGAGGCAACTCTTATCTCTCTTTGCCTTTTTCCTGTTTTGCCATTATCTTGCAAGTTGACAGTTTTACGAGTGTCCACTCCCCTTTGTACTTTCCCAAGCCAGCTGCTATACAGAAAGTTGTAAACATGTTGTCACATAATGCTGACCATCTCCTTATCAGAAGCTAACCCATGACTGGCCTTGGATGAACTTCCTTTAATTAACTGAACAACAGGATGGGACTATGGTGGGGGACCCAATGAGCCCATTCTGTCTCTGTGTCTTGTGAGCTAACTCCACCCCTGACTTTCCTTTATATAAAGCAATGTTAATTGAATTATTTCAGAGCATCTTGTTGTACTGTTGGTCATTCCTTGTGAGTTTCAATGCAACTTTGCTGTCCTCAAGCTTGAGTACTCGAGTTCCAATAAATATATCCGTTGCTCCTTTCTTCTGAGTTCTTCTGAGTCCCAAGTCCTAAGTCTCAATCCGACATATATATATATATATATATATATATATATATATACAGACTTGGCATTTAATATGGAATTTTTTTTTTTCTTGACTTGGGTTTACTTTCTCAACTCGGTATATCAATCTGGTGAGTTTCTTTTACGCTTCGGTGATTTCTTTATTAAAAGAGCAATGTCACTGATTGTCTGTCGCAGCAAGAAGTCAATAACAGGATTATATCACAGGTGGCGTGACAAAATGTACGGACAGGTACATTTGACGATTGGCTTCACAATCGGGTATATAAGGGTTGTTGCGTTCTGTATTAGTGGAAAACAACTGCTGCACGTCTACAAAAGTTGTTGCCACTTACCCTGGAGATGGTCCGTCAACTTGACAATGGGGTTTGTCATGGAGTGGTGGCTTTACGAATTTCCGGCATGAAACAGCGTGCTATTGCTCGGCAGTATGGCATCACTCAAGGTCAGGTGTCAAAGATCCTGAAATGAAATGCTCAGAGGGGTGTCCCTACTCCAATACCGAGGTCAGGATGTCCCCGCAGAACCACAAGGAGGGATGATCGCCAGCTGCACAGGTTAGTCCGCAATGGCCGTACCAAGTCAGCTAATCGGCTTATGGCTGAGTGGCAGCAACTGACGAATGTGCCTGTATCCAGAAGGCTAGTCAACCAACGACTGGTTCAAGCAGGCTATCGTGCCAGGCGTCCCCTGAGAAAGCCACGTCTGACCAGACAACACCGCCAGCGCCGATTGCAGTGGGCCAGAGAGCACCGTCAATGGCAGCCAGGACACTGGAATCACGTGATCTTCATTGACAAGTCTAGATTTCTGGTCTATCGTCAATATGGCCGCGTCCGAGTGCGCAGACAAGTGCATGAAGCCTACAACGAAGATTGTATAGTGCCAAGAGTCCAAGCTGAAGGTGGTGGGGTGACCGTTTGGGCTGCTTTTCATGCAGGGGGCAAAACTGACCTGGTTGTTCTGAATGGAAACCTGAACCATTTCAAGCACAGGGCCATTCTGGAAGAAACATTGCTTCCATTTGTTCGTGCAGCCTTTCGAGGAAACTTTGTCTTCCAAGATGACAATGCACGGCCTCATCGCGCTCGCATGATCCAACACTTTCTTGTTGACCGTGGTGTAGAGCATATGGAGTGGCCTGCCATGTGCCCGGATATGAATCCGATAGAGAACTTGTGGGCAGAATTAACGCGTCAAATCGACCACTTTGACCAGCAGCCGACCTCTGTGCGTGAATTGCAGCAGGCTATTGTCACTGCATGGCAAGCGATTCCTGTCCAAACCTTGGCAAATCTCGTGAACAGCATGCCTCAACGTGTACGTGCTCTCCTCAATGCTCGTGGGGGTTACATGAAGTACTGAACTGTAATTTTACTGTCCGTAATCCCAGTCGTAATTTAACTTTTGTTTTTGTTAAAAAAAAATTTGGCTGATGTGCAAAATAAAGAGATACTTCTGGAAAACATACAGAAGTTTAACACAGTACTGTCCATGAATTGAGTTCGATATCAGTTTACATCACTTTCAAGGATCAATTTATTTGTTTTGAAATGTCAAATGTGGTTTTTGTTTCTTTTAAAGGTCACATTAACAAAATCTAGAATAATTTCAACATAATTCCAATGAACTTTTGGTTCTAAGACATCTTGAAAAGTAAGTTCACCCCCACAAAAAAATATTCCATATTAAATGCCAAGTCTGTATATATATATATTGTTACGGAAACGGGGACGGCGCTCCCCTTAGCAAGGGGGGGGGGGGGGGGTAATCCCCCTTCTATTTGCACTGGCCGTCTCCGATCCTGAAGCTACCCTGCTCCCCTGTGGGGTGGGATTGGCCGCGGTGATTGGTCAAGGGATTCCCGTACACCTCCGCCAATCCCTCCACAAGGCAGGTGGGTAGCTCCGCTCGAAACCACAGACAAGATGGTATTTGCCGAGCGGGTTAGCAGTCCGAAGTTCGAGCCGTTAACAAAGACTAACCCGTTTGCGGAGCTTTGGCCGAAATCGCACCACAGGAACTCAATGGGGAAATCTCTAAAACGATCGGATGAGAAAGAAGAAATCAAAGAATGGAGGAACAGGTATTTATTAATTATTTACACAAACCAAAATCAAAGAGAAGAAAAGACTCTAAGTAATATACGGAAAATGGAAGGAGCAGAAGGACACAGAGCAAGCTTAACTTATACAGGCTTATTTAAACCCAGACAACACAAAGGACAGACGACGGATAGACTCACACGAATGGGGAATTGCAGGTTGGCTGGAAGGATGAGAAGGTGGGACCACAGGGCTGGAAGGATGCGGTTCAGGTCCGTGCAAACGGCAGGGCTGGAGGTGAGCGGCCGCTGACTCTCCGTACTCTGGTTCACACGGCAGCATTGCTTCGCGGCAGCACGTCAAAGCTGCGCGCGGCAGGAGCTTGTTTGAAGCAGCAGGTCTCTCCTTCTCGCCGCACCTCCTTGATAGTTCCGGAATGGGAAAAATGCCACAAGATGCCACAAATGAAAAATGCGCCTCCCTTCACAGAACTTCTCAGTGCGTCCTCCCTCACTCATCTTCTAAGCAGTCCCTCATCCACCCTTTTTATGGCCCTCCCCAAGATCAAGCCGCGGGCTACAAGGGCACGCATACCGGGTTGCGCACCGCAGTGCCGGTTGTCTGGCACGGGCTCTTCCTGGCTCCGCCCACGATGACGAGGGGCGGGCCACGCCCTTCTTCTTCGAGCTGACCACGCCGTAATGGAGGCTTGCGGGATAGAAAACCACTCCAATGCAACGGCGGTTTTAGGAGGCCACGGCGATATTGCAAGGATCCTACCTTATTTCATTTGATGCAACGCAAGTTCAACTAGTGGGAACACAGACTTACCTGAAACACATAATAATGAGATAACTATAGAGAAGGTCCTATGGTTTTCTACATGTGTGCGATGGACTAACTAAAGGACGACCTTTGATCTTTACATGAATGGAGGTATTTACAAAGAATCATTACATTATTTACAAGGGGGTATATTTACAATAAATTACACAAAGTGCACGGTTTCCCAAATCCGTTACACTGCCCTCTTCCTCCTCCAGGCACGTCCCGGGCCGATAAAACTTTAACTTAATGTGGCACGCAGGTGTAATACCCTCTATAATTAACCTGACCCTGAGTGCGACAGTTTTAAAACAAATAAATATGTCCCCCTGTTGCGTTGCACCCTACCTAACAGATTCACACCTACAGAATAACCGAATTGCGGAATTAATTTTCAAACTATACATGAACGGTGGGGAGCATTATTTACAAGTTACACTATTTGTATTTACACTACTGCAACCCAGGACCTGTCATTTCTTTTGGGAGACACAAAAAGAAAATCCTGTGGGAGGGAGAAGACAGCATGCACTGCATCGACGCACCAGCACCAATAAACACCAAAGCACCAATCAAAGAGCAGTCAGCACCATCCAGTGCACAGTCATCACAGTTCAATAAATAAAAAAAACTGGTGGTCTGGATCTTCTGGTCCGCTCCCTCTGCTGGCCGATGTCGTTCTTCCAGTTCTTGTCTCTCTTCCTTACTTGTGGCCTATTTGGTGGTATAAACAAAAAAAACACAACACCACAAAAAGGGCACCAAAGTGTCCGCTTTTTAATTATGGCCAGCAGGGGCCGACTAGGGTGGTCCACCTGCGTGGCATAGGCGCCACCTCACCGAGGTCCGTAAGCAAGACTTCCCCAGCAGTGGGGCCAGGCCCCAACCCGTGGGGTCGGCCACAGACATGTGGTCCATATGGTGGTGCTCGGCCACAACGACGTTGTCCATAAAGTGGTGCATCGATGCAGGCAGCTAGCAGTGGGACTTCGGGCACACAGATGCGAGCTCCCGCATGCTCCCCCTCAGTGCCCAGAGAGCACGGTTCATAGGTGGGGAAGGAAGACAAAGTGGCAGCGTTCGCGAGAGGTAAGGTCACTAGGGTACACATCAATCAAGGTAATTCAAGGTGAGGTGCGCATGGGAGCGAGCTGAGAAAGTTTGTCCCTAACGTTCTCCCCACCCCCCCCCCCCCCCCACCCCGTTACCTACACTACCCTTGCCCCTTACCCCATATTTACACAACAATTTACAAATTCGTCACTACCGTCACGTCTTCCCCATATCTCCCCTAATACTAAATTCGTTGCAATCCCAATGTCTAAATTTGCCATCACCAATTCATCATCAATCCCTCTTAAGGAGGAAGAGATGGAACATCAAGCACAATGTCTCACCCACGTCATGATGCGTCTCACATTTCCAAAACATTTGCACAAAAATAAAATAACAAAACATGGCATGGTGTGGAGCACCGTCGTCACCTCAGGTGAGTGGATGCAGATGGTGCGAGGAGATTTCAATCCTAACTACTTCCTAAATGACATTAACACACTTTACACTACCCGGGGTCTTTCCCTGCCAAACCATTGGCCATCTTACACTCTATGCGGTTTCAAGAACCAAACTCCCATTGACCCAACTGTGGTGCTCATCAATATGGGGTCTCACTCCCCCGGTTCAACTCCCTGTGCCTTTGCACAATTTCAGGACTGGGTCATGTGGCTCCCCTAACAGGTCTACCTACCTGTGCGCCTCCGCCACTGAAGTTGCCTCCCGAGCTTACCTGCTCCTCGCTAACCTACCTGGGGAAGGCCCTCCCTGGCGCTTACCCCCTCGGTGCCCTCTCTGGCACTGGGCTACCCGGGTCCGTCCTTTGGATCCTCGGGCCCCATCCACAACAACTCTACCGGCTCCCAGAGCCCACCTGCGGCCTCACCTGGCCGACATACTAACAGTGGCGGAGCGCTCAACCAACCATCCCTCTAACAGGCCACACGCCCAGCCATTTCCACGTCACTACTGCACCCATCCAAACACCATTCTTCCACACGCACCACAGATGCCAATATCCAACCACAATTTACCTATACCCTCTACCTAACTCTTAAACTACCCTCCCCGGGTATTCGTGATAGGGGTCCATCCTCCCCATACACTCCCTTCGCACCAACCACTCCACTCCACATTTTCAACCATACTCACTCCACACCATCCATTCCATACTCCTTTTATTCCACACAACCATTCTCACCTGTTCTTCACTTGCACACCTGTGCTCACACACCTGGGGCTTCCTGCACCCTCCTTCCTCCCAGGCTTCTTCATTCCATACAATGCAATGCACAATCACCTCACACTTTTCACAATACGCTGCTGAGTACACTTTCAACACACACGGCACCATTCACGAGCATTGCCTCATTTGCTCAACACAAAGATTCTTCCAGACGCAATGCCTCATTCGATAAACCACAAACACACTGCATCATCTGATCTACCTGGTTTCCTTCTAACTTGGTGCTCCCCGTCTTCCCTTTAAACTCAGCACATATCACGTCATTAACAACCATTCTAACCTCTCTACGTCCCCGACTACCTGTACAATGTCGCTACTTACCTCTACCGTTACCTATTGTCATTTTTCTAGATCCCTATACATTTACCCAAACCCTCCCTCGGCGAGCTTACACTGCCAAAACCCCATAACTAGTGCTCATGTGCCCGGGTGATGTGAGGGATGGTGGATTTGCCATCCCACCACCTCGGGCATCTTCCATCATCAATTTTGCCCATCAAATTCCAATTCTTGCCAATCCAAAATTTGCCAATCATCTGCCAATCAAATTTTGCTCATCAATTTTTGCCAATCACCAATTCCCTATCCCTACCAAATGTCAATTAACTTGAGTCTCGGTGCGTCTTTACATGCTCAAAGCTCGGCTTCGCCAAGCCAAGTAATGAACGCAGGTGGTTCGTTTCCTGCAGTTGGATCCGTCCGGCACTCGGTTCAGGGGAGGAGGTTCGCTCGGGCCGAGATTCCACACACCATCTCGGCGTGGAGGCTTCCGGTCTCCGGCCCGATGGCTCAATCTCACCCGGCCGGAACGCCGCAACCACAAGGGGTCGCCGTGCCGACCCTTCCTACCTGCCCTTGAACCGGGCCGCCCGCCCCGCTTAGCAGAGCGCGGATGCGACCGTTCAGGGCGAGGTCCGGCCCGGATCGTGCGCGGCGCTCCGAACAGGAGCCACGTTGCACCTATCCACGCCGGTTCTCACAGCCAACATAGCGCGCCGCACACTGAGTGCCCACGTCGGCTAAACGTCAACCTAATCGCTATCCCGTTTAGCGTCGATGCTCCCCTTACATACTCACACCGCTCGTTCCTCTTCCTCCTCACACATCCAGGTGTCTCCATACACTGCGTCATTGCACCTTCTCTTGCACACCACCCAGGCACACTCATTCCGCTCACAGACTTCGTCACACACCTGACCACCGCACACCTTGGCACACACTCGTCGTTCACACACCTAATCAACACACCTCTTCGTGCCCACTCCTCGGTCACATCCTCTGTGACAACCATGGGTGTGCACTCTTTTGCACACCCAATCACGTGCGTCACCACCAACTCAGGTGTGCATTCCCACACGTGCTCGACCATTCCAGGTGTGCATTCTTCCATTCCAGGTGTGCATTCTCTCTCACCTGCCACAACCAACTCGTGCTCCGTGTCACTCTCACCACCACACTCTGTCGTGCGTTCACTCTCACTCTCGACAGCACACTCACTCCTCGGCGCACACTCTTGCTCACCAATACCCCTCGCACTCCCCATAGTCGGACCTCCTTGCACACCTCCTCCTTCCACACACTCTGCAACTGTCGCACACCTTACCAGCGGCCTCTCATGAATGCCCGGGTCTAAACCAACACCTAAGCTCACTGAATCTCCCCTCACACCATATACATTTCCGAGTATATCGCCACTCACCTCGGCACCTCGTCTTCGCTCCTCCTCCGCCACCTGCAAACTCTTCATTTGGTCAGTAAGCACATCATCACGATTTGAGTACAGACCTTGCACCAATTCCATCACTTCCTCCTTCAGCTCCTTTCTAGTCTCCCCCCGTCTCTTTTTAATTTCACTTACCCCCTCTTCCACTTCCTCTAATTTTTGTCTCACCTCCTTTATTTCCCGGTGCGCCCCCTCAATTTCTTCCTCTATGGCCACCTTGGTTGTCTCGATGTGCGTTCTTACTTCCCGTTCTTTTGTCTCCATTGCCTCTGTCACCTCGTCCAACCTCTTTGTCAACCCCTCGTGTACCATCTGACATTCCCTCTTCGTCGCTATAAGTTCTTTTTTTTATCTCTTTTTGTGTCGCTTTCAACCCTCCTATTACCGCCGTGTTCTTTTCCACCTGCTCCCCCAATTCCTTTTGTCCCACCGTCAGCTGCTCTACTCCCCACGTCAGGTCTTCTATTCCCCCCTGTAACCTAGCCGTACTGTTCCTCACCTCTTTCTCCATGCGCTCCTCACCCCGCTTCACCTCCTCGCGTACCCCCGCGACCTCTTCGCCCACACCTCGCCTTATCTCCTCCCCCATCTCTTTGGTAGATGCCGCCCTCATCTGCTCCAAATCATTCCTTTGGGCATCCAATTTAGTTTCCAACCCGATTTTCACCTCCTCTATCTGGTTCCCCATCTGTTTAATTTCCCGGGCGGATTGCTCCCCTATTTCCCTCAATTTGCCTTCCGTGGTGTTTTCTAACCCCCCTAACCCATTCTTCACCCCTTCCATTTGGTTCTCCTGGGTGGCCATTCTATTTTCCAACTCCGTTAACCCATCCTTCATTTCCCCAAGTTGAGTACCCACATCCTCCAGTTGGCCCCCCAATTTACCTTCTAGCCCTTCCAACCTGTTCTCTAACCCCTCAAATTTGCTGTCTAACCCCTCAAATTTGTTGTCTAAACCCTCAAATTTGGCTTCTAGCCCCCCGATTTGATTTCCCATGTCATTTCTCAATTCCCCTATTTGGCTTCCCATATTACTTAACCCCGTCTCTCAATCCCCCGATTTGGTTTTCTAATCCCCCAAATTTACTGTCCAACTTCCCAATTTGGGCACTGGTACCCCTCGCTTCGTCCCTCATTTTATCCATCTTTGTATCCAGTTGGGTCAGGAATAACCTAAAATCAAACCCGATTGGCACAGCGGCCCCAGCCGCCACCGCGGGCTCGACCTCCGCGGTGCCGCCATTTTGTGCACCCCCAACCTCGTGCGCCAGGCCGCCATTTTGTCCGTCTGAAACCTCCGCTACCCAATTTGTATTGCCTTCCTCCTCCATTATTCGCACCTCTTCCCTGGGGTCCTGGGTCGATTATACCCCCTCTAACTCCCCTACCGGCATCCGGTCGCCTTGATCATCCATGGCACGATTTTAAAATTTAGATGTTAAATAAAATTTCGGCCGCTCGTATTTTTGACCAAATTTTTGGATGTTTATTTTTTTTATTTTTTTTGGTTCGGGCCTCAAATCCCACTCCCCGACACCAATTGTTATGGAAATGGGGACGGCGCTCCCCTTAGCAAGGGGGGGGGGGATTAATCCCCCTTCTATTTGCACTGGCCGTCTCCGATCCTGAAGCTAACCAGCTCGGCAAATACCATCTTGTCCGTGGTTTCGAGCGGAGTTACCCACCTGCCTTGTGGAGGGATTGGCGGAGGTGTACAGGAATCCCTTGACCAATCACCGCGGCCAATCCCACCACACAGGGGAGCGGGGTAGCTTCAGGATCGGAGACGGCCAGTGCAAATAGAAGGGGGGATTAACCCCCCCCCTTGCTAAGGGAAGCGCCGTCCCCGTTTCCGTAACAATATATATATATATATATATATATATATATATATATATATATATATTGTTGCGGATATGAGGATGGCATTTTTTAAATTGTATTGTATTGGAAATGGTGATGAACATTGTTTGGATATGGCCCCTCCTGCCTCCAGAGTTGTGTAAAGGTAAAAAGGGCGTCTCGGTAGTTAATTCCATAAACACCACATTGCAGGACCCGATAAAACCCTTGTTCAGTAGCTTATATCTTATTATGTGTTTTAGAGTAAGGCTGTGTCTCCCATTAACTTAAATACTCCATTGCACCAAGTGAAATAAGAGTAGATCCCCTTTCATTTCCAGTCCCAAAACCTCCATTTCCCCTTTCGTCATTGCCAGGCCTCGAGTGCCATTGCCAATTACATCCCCTCCAATTGCCGCCATTGGCCACGAGGCAGGGTTGGGGAAGAAAGGCGTGTCCCCACCTCGTCAGAGAGGGGAGGAGTGAGCCAGCCCCACTCGACCAATCATGAACGAGGGGTTTGGTTTGAGAGGGCGGAGGAAGAGCGTTTGGGGGAGGTTCGCAAAGGTTGAAGGGCGGGGCCTATATAACCCGCTGCGGGGCGTTCCCAAGGGAAGTCGAAGAGTTGAGACAAGGAGAGAGGAGACAAGAGCTGGGTCGAAAGAGATGAGCTTTTACAAGGACGGAGAGACGAGTACAAAGGAAAGAGCTGGGTCGTCAGAGAGTTGCGCTTTTACTGAGTCCAAAGAAAGAGCTGTGTCGTCAGAGAGTTGCGCTTTTACTGAGTCCAAAGAAAGAGCTGGGTCGTCAGAGCAGTTGCGCTTTTACTGAGTCCAAAGAAAGAGCTGGGTCGTCGGAGCAGATGCGCTTTTACTGAGACAAGCAGCTCCGACCCGTGACTCCGCGCACACGACAGGCTCGGTGGCATCAGCGGCCGTCGAGGTCCAGCCCGACGTCCTGTGCGGGATCAAGCTCCAGCCAGCTCCGTGCCGTCCTCCCCCTCCAGCCACATACCTCCTTCCAGCAACCACTCTGCAATTCCCCGCGTGAGTCAGTGTCTTTGTTTGTTCTGTCCTGGGTAGTAAGTAAGCCTGTTAGATAAGCTAGTATTTTCACTGTGTCACCTGCGTCTCATGTCCCCTGGAAATAAACGTGACTGCTTTCTTTTTGCTTATGTGTGTAAATAATAATAAACCCAGTTACTCTTCTGCACGTCTTCTTCCTCTTTGCATTCGGTCACTTTAGAGTTTTCCAGATTGAGCAGCTGCGGCGCGATACGGCCAAGGTTTGGGTAAATCGGGTTTTAGTCGGGGAATAACTGTTCGGCCGCGGTTACACCACCGCTCGGTCAAAATAACATCTAATCCGCGGTCAGTAACAATATATATATATATATATATATATATATATATATATATATATATATATACACATATATGACTAAGGAAGCACACTAACCTGATGAATGACACTAATTGACGTGTATAATTATACATAACGCATGTATAATTTATGTGCATGACGTTAGTGTCATGTCATAAGGTTAGTGTGCTGCCTTAGTTAAATTTAATGTTCCTGACTGCAAACCTCCGAATTGTCGAGGAGCAGAACAGAGACAATGTGTCAGCGTGGCAGGCTGCACTTGTTGCTAAACAGGTTGTGCAACAATTACTGAGGGTGAGACTCAATTTTGTGCCTTGCTTCCCAGTCAAGTTGAGGGGTTCAACCTGTATATGTATATACAGTCACGTGAAAAAGTAAGTACACCCCATGTAAAGTTTTGACTTTTTCAACATATTTCAACATACAGCTATTTGATCTTCATTTCAACAATATTGATAGATAAAGTTGATATAATATAACAAATATCATGAAACATTTACATTTTGTAGTTCATTGTATAATTTAAATAAATATAAATGCAAATTTCGCATGTGGAAAAAGTAAGTACACCCCTACATTTATCACTACTTCAAATACCTAAAATTAGAATCAGGTGCACCAGCTCATGTGCAAATGATTAGAACATCGTTGGAGAGGATCTTGGAGGAACCTGTCTTATTTAAACCTCAGACATTTAGTTTGGTTTGCTCTTTGTTGATGAAGTGTATGGCGTCACCATGCCTATATCAAAAGAGCTCCCTGAGGCCTTCAGAAAGAAGGATATAGATGCCTACGAGTCTGGGAAGGGATTAAAAAAGATCTCCAAACAATTTGAAATCAATCATTTGACTGTCCGGAAGATCATCTACAAGTGGAGAAGATTCCAAACAACTGCCAACTTGTTCAGGCCAGGCCGCCCCAGCAAGTTCAGCCCGAGAGCAGACAGCAAGATGCTGAAATAAGTCTCTAAGAACCCCAGAATGTCATCACGGGACCTACAGGTAGCTCTTGCCACTGTTGATGTCAAAGTGCACGAGTCTACCATTAGAAATAGGCTGCACAAATTTGATCTACATGGGAGGTGTGCCAGGAGGAAACCTTTGCTGTCCAGAAAGAATATCAAGGCAAGACTAAAGCTTGCCAATGAACACCTGAGCAAAGACCAGCACTTCTGGAACAATGTGCTGTGGACAGATGAGTCAAAGGTAGAGCTATTTGGCCACAGTACAAGAAGACATGTTTGGCGAAAACCAAAGACAGCATTTGACCACAAGAACCTGATACCAACTGTAAAGCATGGTGGTGGAAATATTATGGTTTGGCGCAGCTCTGCTGCATCAGGGCCTGGGCAGCTCACCGTCATAGAATCCACTATGAATTCTTCATTGTACCAGAGGGTGCTTGAGGATAATGTGAGGCCATGTGTCGGAAAGTTGAAGCTCAACCGAAGGTAGACCTTGCAACATGACAATGACCCGAAACATACCAGTAAATCCACCAAGGAATGGCTGAAAAGAAAGAAATGGAGGGTTCTGGAATGGCCAAGTCAAAGCCCGGATCTAAATCCAATCGAGATGTTGTGGGGGGATTTGAAACGAGCTGTGCATGCAAGAAACCCCTCAAACATCGCACAGCTGAAAGAATTCTGCATGGAGGAGTGGGCAAAAATTTCTCTCAGTCGATGTCAGACTGGTAGACAGTTATAAGAAACGCCTACTTCAGGTTGTTTCTGCTAAAGGGGGCAATACCACCGATTAGAGCCAAGGGTGTACTTACTTTTTCCACATGCGAAATTTGCATTTATGTTTATTTAAATTATACAATGGACTACATAATGTAAATGTTTCATGTAATTTGTTACATTATATGATCTTTATCGATCAATATTGTTGAAATGAAGATCAAATAGCTGTATGTTGAAATATGTTGAAAAAGTCAAAACTTTACATGGGGTGTACTTACTTTTTCACATGACTGCATATATATATATTGTTGTGGTTTTGTGTTTTTATAATAAAGGTTAATTTCCCCTCATAGTTTCGTTACACTACAACATGTAGCCTCATTTAAGCTCAGTTATTTCTTAGTAAATGCAAGCGTAGACGTTTCCTGTGTTAGTTTTGCGTTGAGTAGGATAATGAGAATTAGGTGCCTTACGATGCCTCCCTGCTTTTGGTTTTGGCGTGAAATACCACGAGGCAGGCCTGTACAAGTCGATCAAGGCAAAGGAAGGTGGAGGAGGATCCAACGGTAAGCGCGAGCCGCCAATCAGGGCTCAAGGGGAGTGACTTACCACTGCGGCAAAAGGCGGGGTTTGGAACATTCGATTCGGGCGAGGGTGGGGGCAATATAACCATGTGCCCGGAGCCCCCACATTTTCAGGGAAGTTAGTCATAACCAAGTCCAGAAGAGAAGATGCTCCGTTGACTGAGATCCGGGTCGGGAAATTGACAGATTGTCAGTCCCAGTGAGTCGCAGAAGTCCTTTGCTGAGGAGCCATGGCTGGTGAGAGAGGTACCCACACCCAGCCAACTGGCATGGTGACAATTGAAATCACCACATATGAGGAAGTGAGAGTTGGGATGGGTAGATAGAAGTTGGTCCATATTATCAGACAGCGAGATGTAGATGGAGTCATCACTGTTTGGTGGACGGTACAACACACATATGAACAAGAGGTGGGAGCGAAGGGGAAGCTGTAGCCAGACGTATTCCTGGGGGTGAGGTGGAGAGAGTGCAGTGCAGGGCGAGTGAGGAAGAGAGTTTTTGATAAAGATAGCAACCCCACCTCCAGGACGAGGCTCAGGTCTATCATATCAGAGGAGGGAGTAACCTGGGAGAGATACCAAGGAATCAGAGACATCATGAAACCATCGGGTTCTTAGTCACCTCTCTAACCAAGGCCCTTCTCCCCTGATTGCTCAGTTTGGCCTGGCGGCCAGCTCTAGGAAGAGTCCCAGTTGTTCCAAACTTCTTCTATTTAAGAATTATGGAGGCCACGATGCTCTTCGGAACCTTCAATGCAGCAGAGATTTTTTTGTAGGCTTCCCCAGATCTGTGCCTCGACACAATCCTGTCTCTGAGCTCTGCAGGCAGATCCTCCGACCTCATGGCTTGGTTTTTGCTCTGATATGCATTGTCAGCTGTGAGACCTTATATAGACAGGTGTGTGCCTTTCCAAATCATGTCCAATCAATTGAATTTACCACAGGTGGACTCCAATCAAGGTGTAGAAACATCTCAAAGATGATCAACAGAAATGGGAGGTACCTGAGCTAAATTTCAAGTGTCATAGCAAAGGGTCTGAATACTTATGTCAATGTGATATTTCAGTTTTTTCTTTTTAATAAATTTGCAAAACTTTCTAAAATCCTGTTTTCTCTTTGCCATTATGGGGTATTGAGTGTAGATTGATGAGGGAAAAAATGAATTTAAACGATTTCAGCATGAGGCTGCAACATAACAAAATGTGAAAAAAGTGAAGGGGTCTGAATACTTTCTGAATGCACTGGACATACCACCACTGCGGCCATCTGGGAGGATGCCCAGTGAAAGGCCGAAAAACGTCTACACCACCTTTCAAATTATTCACATTTTGTTCCCTTATGGCATGGAATCAAAGTGCATTAAATCAGACTTTTCCATCTTTATTTACACGTCGTAACCCACAACTTCCAAGTGAAAAATTCTGCAAATTTCAGAAAATTAACTTAAAATACAAAACTAGATTATCTTGGTTGGATAAGTGTCCACCCTCTGAGTTAATACGTGGTGGAGGCTTCTTTGATAGCAAATACAGCTGATTCTGTTGGGATAGGTAGGTCTCGACCAACTTTGACATGGACATGGAAGTACACAAAATTATATATGGTAATACGTCTCAAAGCAATTTAAAAAAAAAATGAAAGTATACTGAAGGAAACACAAACAACAGCAACGAAAGCCACAATTTTATTTATTTATTTTTTGTATACAAGATCGAGGCTCGTGAAAGAGCTAATATTACTCACACAAAAAGTCAACCGACATAAAACACAAAATAAGGGGAGCGGAACACAAGATGAGGGAGAGAGGGGGAAGGACACAAACACAACATTTGAGAGCAAGGACATCGAGAGCAATGTGGGAGGGGGAGGGCTTGGGGGGAGGTGGGAGATGTATAAAACATATCAACACTGCAAGGACTTCCAGGAAAGAAGTTGGAATTTCAAAAAAAGTGTATCTGGGTTGAAATAGCGGGGGTATAAAAGATCAAGGTTTTGGATGGGGGAAGATAAGTGATGGTGGTGAAGAGCTGTTTTAAAGACCTGGAGGGAGGAGTGGGATTGAAGGGAGTGGGGGAGTTTGTTCTAGAGGCGGGAGAAAAGGGGACTGAAAGAGGGAAGGTGAGCAGAGAGCCCAGATTTTGGCAGTTTAACCATAAGAGGGTTGCTGGCAGATCTTGTGTGACCTGTAGGAATATGAGGAGGACAGAGCACAGAGAGAGCAGGGGGGGCAAGGCCGGAGAGGAGTCGGTAAAAGACAGAAAGACCACCAACCTGCCTGTGGTGAGTGAGTGAAAGGCCCTCGGAGTTAGCTTCATTGCAGGAGATTCCAATGATTCTGAAAGCTTTGGTTTCAACAGCATGAAGCCGAGCTAGGTGTGAGGCAGGAGCACCGGCCCAGAGGGGGGAACAGTATTCCATTGAGCTGCCGATGAAAGCCATGTATGTGGTGAGGAGCTCAGGTGTGCCAAGGAAGGTCTTCGCACGACGGAGGATGCCCAGTCGGCGACTGGCTTTGGAGGCCAGTTTGGAAATGTGGTTATCCCAAGAAAGATCATGGCAGATAGGGAGACCCAAAATCTTGAGCGACAGAACTTCTTGGAGAGGATTGTTGAGAAAGTTGATGGGAGGGTTTTCCAGTCGGTCTTTTCGGAGAGACTTAGTAAGAGTGTGGGATTTGTCAGGATTGAAAGACATGTTCCACTTGTTTGACCAGTCTGTGATTTTGGCCAGGTCTGCAGAGAGTGAGGAGGCTGCAGACTGCTGATCTGAGGGACGAGGAATGGAGCGTCAGATAGTCGAGTCATCAGCAAAGAGATAGAGAGGATTTTCCAGAGAGTCGGAGAGATCATTGATGAAGACCAGAAATAGCACAGGGCCCAGAACACCACCTTGGGGAACTCCAGCCAGAACAGGAAGGGGAGATGAGAGAAATCCATTCAGGGCCACACGTTGCCTACGACCAGAGAGGAAGTCCGCAAGCCATGAGTGGAGATTTCCCCGGATACCATAGGAGGAGAGTTTGGTGAGCAGAGCGGGGTGCCAGACCGTATCGAAGGCACGTGATATGTCAAGGGAGACAGCTCTGATTTCCTGTTTGGCATGGAGGACCTCCATCCATTGTTGAGACAGCAGAAGCAGCATGTCCAGAGTAGAATGGTCAGGTCTGAATCCAAATTGATGATCAGAGATGATGCCATTGGAGAAGAGGAAGGATTTGAGATCCAAAGCAATGATGGATTCCATGACTTTGCTGATAATTGGGAGCAGGCTGATTGGTCTGTAGTTGCAAGGATCTGTTTTTGCACCTTTTTTGTGGAAAGCGGAAATGTTTGCTGATTTCAAAGATGCTGACAGAAGACCTTGAGCAAAAGAGAGGGTGAGAAGAACAGAGAGAGGGTGAGATAGAGTGGCAGAGCAGGATTTTAGGACCCGTGGGCTTATGCCGTCTGGTCCAGTTGCAGAATCAGAGTCGTGATTTGATAAAAACTTCTCCACCTTGTCAGGAGAGAAGGACACAGAGTCCAGGAGCAGTTGGGTTCGACTGGGAAAGGTGGGAACAGAGAGAGATGGGTTTGGGACACAAGATTTTGAGGCAAACACAGAGTTGAGGCATTCGGCTTTGTCACGTGCGGTGTCAACTGTGTAGCCATTTGAGGTAAGGGAGGGGATGGAGGGGGAACAAACACCAGAAACGGATTTGACTAGATGCCACCAGGATTTGGAGGAAGGAGACAGGTTTGAGAGTTCAATCTTGAGAGTGGAGAGATAGTGCTTCCTGGCACTCCTGAGGGTAGACACACACTTGTTCCGAGCTTGGTGTAAGGAACTGAGATTGCCTTCAGTTGGATTAGCCTTCCAAGAGGCAAAGGCAAGTTGTTTCAGGGCAACTGCCTCACCATAAGATTCAGTGTACCATGGACGGGAGGAAGGGTAAAACAACTGAAGACAAGATGGGATAAATCTGTGCACGAGAGAGAGAGAGCAGTTTGCTTTGGAAGAATTCCCAGGAAGAATTGATGTCAGAGGCAGTAGAGATGGGAGACCAGTCCAGATGATTGATGGCTGCTTGCAGACCGTGCCAGTCAGCCTGAGTGAAATGCCAGACTCGTCGGCACTGAGGAGGCTCTCTGAGAATGGCCAGAGAGATGTCCACTTTAACAGCACATGAACAGAAGAACTGATTGGAGCAGAAGAAGAGCAGCAGACATTTGCAGTGAAGTTTGTCATAACCAAGTCTAGAAGAGAAGATACTCCATTGACTGATATCCGGGTCGGGAAATTGACAGATTGTGTCAGTCCCAATGAGTCACAGAAGTCCTTTGCTGAGGTGCCATGGCTGGTGAGAGAGGAACCCACACCCAGCCAGCTGGCATGATGACAGTTGAAGTCGCCACATATGAGGAAGAGAGAGTTTGGATGAGTTGATAGAAGTTGGTCCATGTTGTCAGACAGCGAAATGTAAATGGAGTCATCAGTGTTTGGAGGACGGTACAGAACACATATAATAATAATAATAATTCATTTATTTTGTATAGCGCTTTTCCAGAAGCCCAAAGGCGCTTTGACAGAGTGGCAAACATAATGCATAACAATACATGAAAACAACAATTTCAAAAAAGACAAGAGAGCGATGGTGACATATGAACATATGAACATATGAAAAAGACATATGAACAAAAGGTGGGAGCGGAGAGGAAGCCGTAGCCAGAGGTACTCCTGGGGGTGGGGTGGAGAGAGGGCAGTGCAAGGAGAGTGAGGAAGAGAGTTTTTGATAAAGATAGCAACCCCACCACCAGGACGAGGCTCAGGTCTATCATACCGGAGGAGGGAGTAACCAGGAAGAGATAATAAGGAATCAGAGACATCTTGAAGGAGGAAAGTTTCTGTTAAGCAGATCAAGTCTGGATTGTCAGAAGCAACCTGAATGGAGAGATCAATCAGGTTTCAGGGAAGGCCCCGGATGTTTGAGGTCCATACCGCTAATGAGGAGAGAGGAGCATCGGGTGTAGGACAGGGGATGGGTGGGGCCGGGTCAGATGAAGGATGAGAGGGGGAGGTAGGGAGAGCAGTTGATAGTGTGTCAGAGATTACAGAAGAGTTACAAGAGAGGGAAGGATGAGGAGAATGAAAGGTTTGATGGTGATGGGATGAGGCACAGTGAGGGGTTGTTTGAGGGGGGGGGGGGGCAGAGGAAAGTAGAAGGTTGGGGGATGTGGAGGTATGAGATAGAAGGGAGATGAAGTGGGTGAGGAGGCAGCTTTGAGGAGGAGCTGGGAGGGGGGAGAATTTGGGAGGGATGGTTGGGGGGGAGATTAGAAGGGGAGGGGTTGGGGTGGAGTTTTGAATGGGAGGGGCAAGGGGGGAGTTTTGGAGGGGAGGGGCAAGGGGGAGTTTAGGAGGGGAGGGGCAAGGGGGAGATTTGGAGGGGAGGGGCAAGGGGGGAGTTTAGGAAGTGGATGATTAATTAAAGAGGAACATTTATAACAAATTGGGTTTATAGTGATTTTCAAGTTAGCGATCCGTTTAATAACGATAGAGGAGGGGTGGAATGAATGTGAATTTAGAGCATGTAGTGATTTAGAGTTATAAGAGATTGAATTTTTTTTTTGAAATGGAATGAGTTGGAGAGGAATTTGAAAAAAGCCTTTTAAATAGGAAGAAAAATAGCATGATGTAATAAACCACAACGACAGCAACAACAAACATAACCTCCGCCAATCTTTGCTGGAAAAGGGAACAAAACTATTGTTGCAACAACAACGAACAACAACTTCTGATACCCTGTCGCTTCCATTATAACTTAACAAAATAAATTTTTTCTCACCTTTTCCCTTAATTTTACATTCTCATTGAGACTCGCAGATAGATATGCAATATGTTTGTGAAGTGCAACATACTTGCTGATTAAAACCATTGGTATGCACAGCTAAATTTATAAAAAATTTGAAGTTTATTCAGAATATAATAAGACACGCCCGTGCATTCGTGCGGAATATGATTAATTTGTTTAAAAATACATAACAGCTTTGTTATATTCATTCTCTGCAATTCAGTTTGATACTGTGAAATCACAAGTTAAATTACTCACCAGCCATGCTCGCGATTGTCATATAAATAACAATGCAGGCACATGTGTTGACAATAATTCCATTCTTCTTTACTAATATTTCAGGTTTAAGCTGCATTTTGGGCCACACGTCTTTCTGCACAAGAAGTATATGCTGGTTGCTTGAAAGCAGAGGATTAAGGAGTTTTGAGTCATGTAGGTTGACATTATACAATCTAGAAACCACTATTACCAAACTTTAACCACAAACCACATGTGTTAGCAAAGACCCAAATCCTTACCGAGACCACAAATAAAGAAAAGATGGACTGAAAGAACACTTCTCTCTTCATTTACTTTTATCATGACATAATTGACATCACTGTATATTTATTCATAGACAAAACTAGACCGGCACTCAGGAGAGAGCATACCTCCACCTGATTGGCCATATCACTCAATGGTGAGAATAATTTTAAAAATTCAACTAGCTGCATCCGGATCCGGATCCGGATCCGGATCTTCCCCAAAATGGAATCGATTCTTCCTTGTCACACGCAAAACCTGTCCAACAAGTTTCGTCCACATCCATCCATAACCTTTTGAGATATCCTGCTATGTATCGTTTTTGGCACTATCTCCCAATGGTGAAGAATCACTTAAAAATTAAATAATTCTCATATCCGAATCTATGTTGAGATCTTTACCAAATTCGAAATGATTAGTCCTTTTCACACACACAACCTCTCCACCAAGTTTCGTCCAACTCCGTCCACAACTTTTTGAGATATACTGCTATGTATCGTATTTGGCCCTATCTCCCAATGGCGAAGAATCACTTAAAAAATTCTAGTAGCTGGGTCCAGAGTCCGGATCTTAACCAAAATCTAATCATTTCGTCCTTGTCGCATACGCTACATCTCTGCCAAATTTTGTTCGAATCCGTCTACAACTTTATGAGATATTTTGTTCACAAACGGAAAGACAGACAAATGAAAAATCGGTCAGAGACCGAGGAATTGCCGGAATGTAATTTTTTATCGGCCATTTTGGACAAATATGGCGACCGAACCACGTGACCGATGACGCCATCATTATTTGTTTTCTAAACTAATTTATTCCTAGATTATGCTCAAGAAATTTCATCTTGATCGGATGAAGTTTCGTACTTGTCGAATTATGACGTCATAATGGAGGCAACCATGATGACATCATCATTACTCCCGCCAGGGAGGAATGCATTCGATCATGTCCGTCCGTGTGTGTGTGTTCGTGTGTTTGTGAACACGATATCTGGAAAAGTTCTGAACGGATTTGAATGAAAGTTGGTGGGATGATTGCCCTTGGGATAACAAAGAATTGATTAGTTTTTGGTGAAGCTCGGGATATTATTCCGGATACAGGAATTTTTTGCAGGATTTTTTACAATTGGAAGATAGGGCTCAGCAGCGGCCACCCACAGCGGGAGTATGCGCTCTACTGAGTAGCGTTCTAGTTAACATATTTTATTCCCCATGGTGAGTTCTTTACAATGAGCCATGTCTCAGTTTTTTCTATTCAGCACTTTCGGAGATATAGAGGTGCAATTTTTTTCGGTTTTTCCAAGATAGCGGCTGAACCACATGACCGATGACGTCATCATTATATTAAAAAATTCCACCAGCTTGTGCCGACATGGCGCTCAAGAAATTGCATCTTGATTGGATGAAGTCTTGTATTTGTCGAATTATCGAATTATGACGTCATAATGGAGGCCTTGGGCCGAGAGAGTTAAAAATTTGGCACAGTCTATACCAGGGCAAGACAAATATGTGTGTAAAGTATGGCTATTCTATGTGCAACGGTATAGACGTAGTACTGCGCACAAACAGACAGACAAACAGACAAACCAACCAACCAACATACTTGCCGGAATCTTTTCCGGCAAGTAATAAACAAACGGACAGACAGACAGCGGTGAAAACATAACCTCCATCCACCTTTGGTGGTGGAGGTAATACTAAAAGCATGAACAAATGTAATTTGTGAAAATCCTATCGAATCAGATTGCTTTAGTCAGCTTTTTATTATCAATCTTTCCTATTTCGAGTAATTTTACAATATTTTTCAATGCGATTGCTCCATATAATGGTAAATGGGTATTCGTTGTAAATATAATGTCATCGATTAACTCAAAGTATTTTCTTTTCATAATCTATAATACAAAAAGGCAATGTGTATCCGTCAGTGTGTGTGTGTGTGTGTGTGTGTCTCCTCCATAACTCCAAAACCAGGAAACGTATCAGCCCTAAACATTGCAAGCATACTTAGCGAACTCCAAGGGAGTGCATGAATGAAAACTGAGTTTTTTGGTATGTAAAAACACCCCTTTAGAAGATGATTGACCGGATTATTTAATTTAAACAAAAACAGGCTTTATCCTTGGTCAGCCCGCTATCCCTCGCAGGGGTCTTAGCTCAAAACGCCTTGCCTTGAAACAGGCTGCAATGGTTTCTGCACGATTAAGTGCTTGTTACGGATTCGTCACTTCCACCTTTGTTGTTATTTTGTACTTATAGGATTTTTAGTTTCAGGTAATATTGTTGTTAAGATTTTTGTGTGAAATGGAGATGACTTTAGTAAAAGGTAAAAATAAATGTTTGTGTATGAAAAAGGAAAACGCGGCAAAGAAACCGGAAGAGGAGAGAGGAGGAGATCAGAGGGGGTGGAGACGGCCATGAGAGATACAGCCGTGAGTTGCATCGAGGCTGCGAGCGGACTTTTTTGATACTGGTCGCAAATGAGTCGAGGCTTCCCGTGAAAGGGATTGCCTGCGACATCGTCCTATATTGTGATTGCAATTAAAACGGTGTCTCAGGTTTTATTACCAAGCGTGAGTTGTTGTTGGTGGGAAAGCAAGAGCCTCCATTACAAGCCTATCCGCCATTTTTTCCTCGAAAAGGCCGTCCGCCAGGTGCTTAGTCGTTGGGATTCCTATATCGACATCATTGTGTGGATTGCCGTTGGTTCCCATATCGGCTCAATTCCCATATCTACCTCTCACCTCATAACTGCTTGTTCGCAGCCGCGCCGATACCTGACTGTTCTTGCCGTTCTACATGACTTCCATCTTCACGCTGTGTTGGGATTCGTGCACGGACTTTGGAAGTGTTACATTCCACTCACGTCTGCCGTATTGTGAGTTTATTGCTTTGAGAGCATTGTGGAATGATGGTACCATCATATGTATTGTTCATTTGATGCAAGTGATATTTTCATGGTACTTTCTTTAATAGTGTTATTATTGTGTATGTGAGAGTTTTTAATACAGTTACTTGTTTTGTTCTACAATTGCATTGGTGTGGTTTTACCATGGTTTATTAGAACACTCAAAATAAAAAAATCTTTCTGCCGCGTTCCCTCTCGAGACTCTGAGGAGCACCGTAACCGGGGTATGGGGAGGTAACACGTAACATGCTCAACATATATATTTTCACTTTCCTCACTCATCCTTCGAATGTCTGATCTTCATACTGACAATTTGCTGTATACATCACTTTTGTAGAAATTGCATTTTATGACTTTGTTGAAAATTTTCTTTGGTGAAAATGTAGTTTTTATTCCCGATTGCCTCACACCCTCATTTTAACTCAGATTACATATCTGTTTTCATTTGTGGTAGTTGCTTAGACAGATAAAGACTCGATGAAAACAAATTGTTTGAAAATCGTTCATTTTTGATTGATTTACCACGTCGAGTGCCTTTACATGGTGCAAGGCTTAAATGTTCCTCTTTCTCTTTGCATAGACCATGCCTGCTACCTTTCCCTTTCCCTTCCTTCCTCCCTCCTCTATTCCACTCTCCTCCGGTTCCCTTCCTTCCTCCCTCCTCTACTCTACTCTACTCTACTCTACTCTACTCTCCTCCGGTTCCCTTCCTTCCTCCTCTACTCTCTCACCTTCCCATCCCTTCCTCCTCTACTCTCCCCCCTTCCCACCCCTTCCTCCTCGACTCTCCCCCGTTTCCCTCCCTTCCTCCTCTACTCTACTCTACTCCCCCCCTTCCCTTTTCCACCGGGGAAGAAATGGTGCCCCATGATCACCACCCCGTCCGAGAGGGAGGAAACCACTTGGAGCAACGCACACACTGAGACATCCAGCACGCCCTGATGGATCTTCAAATCATTATCCAAAAAGGGCATCATGCCACCTAAAAAGCATGGCCACATCGAGGAGGGGGTAGAGGAGGGACATGACTGCAGAAAATGTTCAAACAAAGTCTCTCCCCCCCCCCCCCCCCCACCACGCACCCCCAGAGAATGCCAAAGGGGACTCCTCCCTTTCTCCAACGTCCACAACCATTCCTCCCGTGTTTCCATCGGGTTGGCCGAGCTGTGTCGTCGGGTCCCGCAACTGTGCTACACAAACAGAGGAAAAGACATCACAGGCAGATTAGAAGAACAAGTGTAAGGGGGGGTTTATTTATTTACATGTGAGAGAGGAAAGGCATGCGTACATTGAAAGCAAAGGTTTATTCATATGTACAGAAGAAAAAACATCCATTCATGTGGTGCGACAAAAGACTAGATGGTATTCATAGAATACTTACCCTGTGCAGTCTTGTGAAGGACTTGGTGCAAGCCAAATCTTCTGATTTTTAAGGGGTTTTCTTTGATCCAATATTGATGTGGAAGATCGATTTCAATAAAGCCTCACTTCTGTGAACGAGGTCTTGGATAAATTCCATTACAGGTGCCTTCTCCAAACTGCTGTTTTCAGATCTCCTCACATGTGTTCACTGTGATTTAGATTTGGATTCATTGCTGGCCACTTCATAACAGTCCAGCTTTTTGTCTTGAACCATTCCTGGGTGCTTTTTGAAGTGTGTTTGGGGTCATTGTCCTGCTGCAAGACCCATGACCTTCGACGGAGACCCAGCTTTCTGACACTGGGTTGAACATTGCGCTCCAAAATGCCTTCGTAATCTCCTGATTTCATGATGCCATACACACATTCAAGGCACCCAGTGCCAGATGGGCAGCAGAGCAACCCCAAAACATCACTGAACCTCCTCCATATTTGACTGGAGGGAAGGTGTTCTTTTCTTTGAAGGCATCATTTTGTTTTCTATAAACATAGAGATGGTGTGCTTTATCAAAAAGCTCTAATTTGGTCTCATCTGTCCACAGGACATTCTCCTCGAAGGATTTTGGCTTGTTCAGGTGTGTTTTGGAAAACTCGTCAGGCTTTCTTACGCCTCCCTCTCAGCAGTGGGGTCCTCCTGGGTCTCCTACCATAGAACCTTTCATAGAGTTGGCAATGGATGGTGCGAGTTAAAACTGTCGTACCTTGTATCTGAAGGTCAGCCTGAATCTGTTTGGCAGGTGATAGAGGTGCTTTCTCCACCATTCGAACAATCCTCCACTGCAATGTTCGATTACGTTTTCTCTTGCTGCCACGTCCAGCGAGGTTGGCAAGGGCCTTAAACTTTCTGATAACATTGTGTACGGTGGACACAGGAACATCAAGGTTTCTGGAGATGGACCTGTAGCCTTGAGATTGTCCATGCTTGACGACAAACCTGTGTCTGACCTCCTCAGACAATTCTCTGGTTTTCTTTGTTTCAAACATCAGAATGACTCCTTTTCTCTCTTCAAACTGGTTGAATGAGTGATTTTTATATTGCAGGCACCTGCAACTGACCACAGGTGAGTTCAATTCCAATGTAAAGGAGAATCACCTGCTTGAAATCTAATTATTTCTAACCTCTAAAAGGTGTCAATAACATTGTTGGCCATTTTAGGATATCTTTGTGGAATAAAATAAGATTTAGTAATTTTTTCGGCTTTTTTTTTTTTTTTTTCCACTGCAAAACAAAGAAATACATTTGTGGATACCAAAATATATTTTTGTTTCACCAATTTTCTGGAAGAAATGGTGCATTATTTGAGAAAAGTGCAAGGGTGCTAATATGTTTGGCCACGACAGTACATTATATATATATATATATATCTATATATATATATCTATATATATATATATATATATATATATATATATATATCTATATATATATATCTATATATATATATATATATATATATACGTATATATATATACACGTATATATACACAAAGAATTAAGTTAAGCACCCCCCCCGTTTTTTAACAACCTCGCACATTACAAGTTTGTTGTCGTCAAAACAGTGTAATATACCCATGATATTGCTATATTTTCTGGAGAAGTGATATTATGGTCACATAAAAACATAACAATCATGCCGTTTTCAATATTTTATTCTGAATAATTTAAGGTGAAATTTTTTGGGAATTTTAGGCATATTTTCACCTCAATTTAAGTATGGAGCTATAGGTCCATCACGGACAGTGTGGATGACGTTTATGTTTTCTAACGTACAGTCATTGTTCTGAGAGGACCTCTAGCGATCTTTGCGTCAATAACGTGTGTAGGACCCACGTGATCGGATCACTGACTCAACCCTACGTCTCATAGACCCTGTAAGCCGTCGTATGCGTTGCTGTGGCAGGTTGTTCCATTCCCAATCATTATTTGATCTCACATACCTTAGAATATATGCCAATGTATACATATACACAAAGAATATATATTAGGGGGTGCTTACCTTAATTCGTTGTGTAGGGGTGCTTAACTTAATTCTTTGTGTATATATATATATATATATATATATATATTGTTACGGATACGGGGGACGGCTCTCCCGTTAGCAAGGGGTGATTAGCCCCTTGTCCTGTTAAGCTGGCCCTCTCCCCGGTCCTGGTACTTGTAACGCTATCCCGTGGGATGGAACGGATCAGGGTTATGGGTCCAGGGTTTATCCCGAATACCTTTATGCATCCCTCCGCAGACTAGGGAGACAAGTACCGCTCGAACCCCGGTTTGGATGGTCTAGTTAGTTGCCAAGCGGTTTTTAGCAACCCGAAGTTCGAGTCATTAGCCTTCACTAAACCCGATCCTGAACGTTGGCCGAATCGCGCCACGTACACTCAATATGGAAACCTCTAAAGCGACCGAAAGAGCATGAAGAAGTAAAGACAAAGTAGGGAATAACAAGATTTATTACTATTTATACACACTAAGCAGAAAGGAAAAGAAAGATGATTTATAAGGCAATGGAAGGAGCAGGAGACATAGTGCAATGATTAGCTTATATATATGGCAGTCTTACTTATAAACCCCAAGACAACATGAAAGACGGACAAACGGGCACACTTACACGGGGGAAATGATGGCAGGAATCACTGGAGGGAGGAGAAGGTCCAAGCCGATGGCAGGGCAGGAAGGTCCGGGCAATTCCACACCGTCAAGGTCCACATTCCGTGCTCGAAGCGAACAGCAGCTGGCAGCTCCGCGTCTCCACAACCGGCAATAGGGCCTAGAGGGTCTCGGCGTATTGCTGCAGTATCAGCACCCCCTCACGTCTCGTTCTCTCTTGGCTGCTTTAGCTGGATCGCGCATCTGCCGCACCTCTCTCTCAATCTCCTCCAAAAAGCCAGCCCTATAGAAACCCACGCGTGTCCTTTTATAACGTGCTTTTGGGTTTCTTACCCACGTGCGTTGTAAACGCCCCTCGGTCAGCTCGCCTCGGCCTTGATTGGTCGCGAGGGCTACCGATCCCGCCCCTCTTGATGACGCATTGGCAAAGCCATGCCTTACTCCTCCCCCCCGATGACGAGCTGGAGACACGCCTTTCTGCTCCGTTGTTTACCTCGTGCGTAATGGAGTCAAATGCAGCAAACAGTGGATGAAATGCAGCAAAGTTGCTAAAGAAGTCAATTGCAGCAAACCTGGCAAACCTGGCACTTGGAAGATGCCATGGGGCGTCGGAGGGACCTACTCATTTAATTCGGTGCAATGAAGAGTCAAACTATTGGGAAACACATCCTTAACCTACATAAAATAAGGGACTAACTATTTAAAAGGATATATGGTGCCCTGTGTGTAGGTTTATGGAATTAACTAAGAGGACGAGCTTCGATCTTTCTTTACATTACGGAGGGTGCCATGTACACACAACAAAACCATAATTCTCACATTCTTTACATTTTCTCAAATTCGTTACACTTCTCAAATTCGTTACACTGCACTCTCCTTCCTTCAGGCCCGTCCTCGGGCCTATAAAACTTTACTTTTAGTGTGACACGTAGGTGTAATTCCCTCTACAATTAACCTGACCCTGAGTGCGACAATTTTAAAACACAAATAAATATGTCCCCCTGCTGCATTGCACCCTGCCTAACAGATTTGCGCCCACAGGATGGTGGTCTTCTGGTGGTGGTCTGGTGGTGGTCTTCCAACAACTGGTGGTGGTCTTCTCCTTCTCTGCTGGGCCGATGTTCTTCCCGATGTCTTCTTGCTTCATGCGGCCTACTTGGAAATATAAAAAGCACAAACCGTGTCCATTTTTATTTAGGGCCACAGGGGCCAACTAAGGGTGGTCAACCTGTTTGGCATAGGTGCCACCTTACCGAGGTCCGCAAGCAAGATTCCCTGGCCACTATGGCCGGTCTCCAACAGAGGTGCCCTGCCCCAGAACCTGGGGTCCATCAAGTGGTACTTGGCCGCAGAACAGCAGTCCATAAAGTGGTACATCAATGCAATGCATGCTGGTTGCGAGGGTCCTGGCACACAAGGCGACCTCCGCACGCTCCCCTCGATGCCCAGTGGCGTGGTGTCCTCGTGTGGGAGACAAGGGGGGAAAAGACAGATGAGCGAGGGGTAAGGTCACAAGGGTACACATCAATAAAGGCAATGCAAGGCGAGGTGCGTATGGAGACGGAGCGGAGAAAAGCTCGTCCCTACCGTACGTCACCCCCCCTGTCACCTACACTACCCTTGCCCTTACCCCATATTTACAAGAATCTACACATTTACAAATTCGTCACTACTGTCACGTCTCCCCCATATTTCTCCTACACCAAATTCGTCACCACAATCCCTCTAACCAAAATTTGCCATCACCCAATTCGTCATCAATCCTCATAAGGAGGAAGAGATGGAACAACAAAGCACAATGTCACACCCACGTCATGATGCATCTCACATTCCAGACATTTGCACAACAAAAATAATAAAAACCAACAAACCCCGGCATGGTGTGGAGCTTTGTCACCTCAGGTGAGTGCATGTAGATGGTGCAAGGAGATCTCAAACCTAACTACTTCCTAAATGACTAACGCACTTTACACTACCCGGGGTCTTTCCCTGCCAAGCCATTGGCCAACTTACTCTGTGGGTTCTAAAAACCAATTCCCATTGACCAAACTGTGGTGCTTATCAATTTGGGGTCTCACTCCCCCGATTCATCTCCCGATGCCCTTGCACAATTTCAGGACTGGGGCGTGTCGCTCTCCCAGCAGGCCTACCCACCTGCACACCTCTACCACTGCAGTTGCCACCCGAGCTTACCTAGCTCCTCACCCTAACCTATCTAACTGGGGAAGGCCCCTCCTGGCTCTGTCACCCCTTGGTGCCCTCTGGCACTGGGCTACCCGGGTCCATCCTCCGGATCCTCGGGCCTCATCCACAACAACTCTACCGGCTCCCAGAGCCCAACTGCGGCCTCACCTGGCCGACATCCTCACAGTGGTGGAGTGCCCATCCGACTACACGCACTAACAGGCTACACGCCCAGCCATTTCCATAACACTAATGCACCCATCCAATCACCATTCTTCCACCATGCACCACAGATGCCAATATCCAACCACAATTTACCTGTACCCTCTACCTAAGACTTACACTACCCTCCCCGGGTATTCGTGATGGGGGTCCATCCTCCTTTCCCCCATCCACACCTTCGCACCATCTACTCCACTCCACAGTTTCCACCATACTCACTCCACGACCACCCATTCCATACTCCATATATTCCACACTCCATGTCTTCCACACAACCATTCTCCATACACCTGCAGTTGCACACCTGTGCAATCTCACCTGGTGCCACCTGCAACCTCCTTCCTTCCTGGACCATTTGGTCAGCACAACTCACATCACTATCACTCACTCAAACCCTGCTCCATACACCTGTCCAGTTGCACACCTGTGCAATCACACCTTTTAACCACACACACGGCATCATCTGAACTACCTGTTGCCCTGCTAACTTAGTGCTCCCCGTCTTCCCTTTAAACTAAGCACATACCACGTCATTATCATCCAAACTAATCTACCTGCGTCCCCACTACAGGTATCATTGTCACTACCTAATCTTAACGTTACCTAAGGTCATCTTCTCTAGATCCCTATCATTATCCTAACCCTCCCGGGCTAGTTTTCACTGCCAACCCCATAAAACTAGTGCTCCTTTGCCCCCGTTGTGAGAGATGGCAGAGTTGCCATCCCACCACATCGGGTATCTCTCACTACCACTATCAATTTTGTTCATCCAATTCCAGCCAATCAAAAATTTTCCAATTACTGCCAATTCTATTCACTTTTTTTAAATTTCGGATCAAAAACACTATCATCATCATCACAGTCCACTTTATCTGAGCCTCGGTGCGTCGTCACATCATTAAAACTCGGCTTCGCAAAGCCGAGCAATGAATTTGGGTGGTTTGGTCGCCTGCAGTTGGATCCGTCCGGCATTCACGACTCTGGGGAGGAGGCATGCTCGGACCGAGGTTCCACGCATCATCGCGGCTCGGTACCCTGCGGTCCCGGGCCCGATGACCGAGGCTCGCCCGGTCGGAACCCCGTCCCCACGAGGGGGCACCGTTCCGCTTCCTCCCACTCGCCCTTGAACCGGACTGGTCATCTCGCCCGACAAGGCCCGGACTCGACCGTGCGGGGCCTAGCATCCAACAAAGCGCACTGTGCACCGAGCGCCCGCGTCGGCTATCCGTCGCCCTAAACGCTAACCCGTTCAATGTCGATGCTTCACTTGCATACGCGATCCGTTTCACACTCACAAAACCTGGCGTCTCGGCACCTCCAGTGCATCCCACACACTCCATCCATTCCACCAACGCACTCCCTGTTACACACCACACCTCTTGCGCACACTCGCCGTTCGCACACTCCCTTAACACACCTCACGCACCATCTTGCGCACTCTCCCTCGGTACGTACTCCGTACCACTCACCATGGGCGTGCACTCTTGCATCCACCCACTACCGCGCTCCGATGTGCTCCCTCGCACTCGCGCCACAACCAACTCAGGTGTGCTTCCTCGCACACGCTCCACCACCACTTTACTCTCCGAGTCACACTCACACTCACCCTCACCCTCGCACGTACACTCCGTATCGCTTTCACTCCTTGTGTCACACTCCGTACACCCCGAAGTGCATTCTCGCTCGCATTCGGTTTCACACCCACACTTTATAACACACCCACTCGCCGATGCACACTTTTTCCTCACACGCGCGCCATTTCCACTCACACGGGACCCTTCAACGCCCGGGTGCCATATTGACCCCAATCGCGTGACAATTCTCTTCGCGCCAAACCCCCTCTTACAAAATCTCCCGGCACCACACACAGCCCGTCTCACCTTCGGGGTTCTTCTTCCTCCCTGCACCAACACCTGCAAATCTTTATAAGGATTTTTAAGCACAGCATCGTGATGTGAGCATGGACTTTGTACAGTTTCCATTCCTTCCTCCGATTCCTGGGCTACCTCCGTCGTCTCTTCAATTTTAATTTTACCCACTACTGCTTTTTCTTTATTCCCCTCGACGACCGCTGGCTTTAATAAAATTCCCTCTTCTACCTCAGCGGTCGCCGGCTGCCCCATACCCCGGGTCGCGATCTCTATACCCATCATTGTACCCGCGCTTTCCTCCACTTCGCTCAACCAGCGCTCCTCAACCCGCGTTGCTTCGTCGTGCACCCTTGGGACCTTCTCGCCCATCTCGCCCACCACCATCCAAATATCCCAAACTCCTGACACCAATTTTGTTGCGTGATTCCCCTCGGTTAATACCGGAAAATCACGGATACCTTCAAAGTGCACGAGCGCATGCAAAGCACAATGGATTAGCACGGTGTGGAAAGCGGCGTTACCTCACGCGATTTGCGGACCTGATTCAAGCCAAATTCGGTCTCGGATGATGCTAGGCCAATGGAGAAAAGAGGTACCTGAACAGGTTTGAAAGTAACAACAAAAATGTACAGCCTTTTATTTTGAAGGCATAGAGAAAAAGACGAAGATGTACCTGATCAATTCTTACCTATTATAAACCCCACTGGCGCCTTCACACTCTCACACACACACATAGGGAATAACACTCGGGTTATTATCGTACCAATGTGCTTCGCAGGGACTGACTTTGAAGGTGGCCACGTGGTCTGGTGTGCGCAGAGCACCGCTCGATCCGGACGTGCATCCTGGATGAGGTGAGGTCCGAAGGACGAACCGCCGCCTCGAAGTCGGCACGGACGAACTTCAGCACAGGTTGGACAAGCAAGAGGCGTCGGCGAAGCACAAATGCAAGCGGTGTCGAAGCAAAATGCAAGAGCAAGAGTCCAGAGCCAGAGTAGAGAGATCGGCGAAGAGCGATGGGTGTCGGGCGTCGACGCAAAAAGCAAGAGAATAAAAATGTGATGGGCGGGGTTTTTTTTATCAGACCCACCCACACCTCCAAAATGTTCCACAGCCTCCCATTGGCTGAGGTTGGTCACATGCTGGCCTTCAATCTCTCCTCCCCCAATGAAGGTTTCAGTCCTTCACCCTTTCATTTGGGGAGGTTTCACACCCCATTGGTCGGTTGCTGGTGACGTGTTTCCGACCCGTCCTTGGTCACGTGGGCCTGTTCTTTTGGCCACGCCTTCCTGCTCATTAGAAATGTCTTCCCTTAACCACACGAAGGTTTGAAATCCTGCCTACTCTCAACGCATATTGGTCTTGATTACTACACAACGGGAAAGGGCTAATCTTTACATTCAATAAGAAGTAACTAACTAAAGCAGGCTACATGTTGTCGTGCAATTAACTATAGGGGGTTTGCCTTTATGGCAAGACCGCAACACTACCCCCCCCCCCTCCTCTCACCGAGACTCGACCCGAGTCGTCCACATGGAGCGGCTAGGGTGAACTGGCATTCATTTAAACATTACTATTAGTGTGACACGTAGATGTGATTCCCCTAACATTTTAAACTCTAATCCCAATGTGTGCGACATTTTTTTTTTTTTTTAAACATTTAAATGTTGTTGGCTTAATAGCCTGGTGTTGGCTTAGCGGCTAAGGTGCCCGCTTGGGATCCTGGGATCCTGGGTTCGAATCCTGATCGATCGCTGAATTAACGCCAGGGGGGTTGACTCAGCCTGTCATCCTTCCGAGGTCGGCAAATTGAGTACCAGCTTGCTGGGATGAATGATCACGGTGTGTACCCTGATTTAGAATAGGTACACCATATCCCTGCGCATCGTAAGGGGCGACCAAGGGTTGGCGTCAGGAAGGGCATCCGGCCATAAAAACATTGCCTCAAACAGGGAACCATGATTGTCATGGGGGCCGCAAGGCTAACCCCCGCTCTAGCGGGGAAAATGGCCTTAAAACGATCATTCATTAATTTCTTTCATTTAAATGTACATTTTTCAACTAAATATGTCCCTCCTAATGCGTTGAGAAACTACCTAACAGATTCACACCCACAACCTTATACTGTTCACGTATTGCCGGAATTTTGAAACAAAACACATAACCAGGGACTCCTCTCCGGCATTGCTCCCCCAGCTCTCTCTGTGCTTTGTCCCCCAAATATTCCTACAGGTCGCACAAGATCTGCCAGTAACCCTCTGATGGTTAAACTGCCGAAATCTCGGCTCTCTACTCACCTTCACTCTTTCACTCTTTCATTCCTCTTTTCTCCCACCCCTGGAACAAACTCCCACACTCCCTTCAATCCCACTCCTCCCTCCAGGTCTTTAAAACAGCTGTTCACCACCATCTCTTATCTTTCCCCATCCAAAACCTTGATCTTTTCTACCCCCACTAATTCACCCCAGATCCACCTTGTTTGAAATTCCAACTTCTTTCCTGGAAGTCCCGGCAGTGTCCATATGTGTTATACCTCTCCCACCCCCCCCCCCCCTTTCCCATACCCCCTCCACCCAAAGCCCTCTCCCTCCCACAGATCTCTCGATGTCCCTGCTCTCAGATGTTGTGTTTGTGTTCCACCCCCTCTTGCCCCATCTTACCTACCGCTCCCCATGTTATATGTTTTATGTGTCGGTTTGTCCTTCTGTGTGATTAACGTTAGCTCTTTCACGAGCCTTGATCTTGTACACACAAAAAAAAAAAAACCCGGTGGGCAACATTTTTACATTTTACTATGACAAAAACGATGACCCAGGACCTGTAATCAAGGAATAAAACTTGGAGAATTTGTTGCTGTTATCATCTTCTGGCTTCTTGCCTTGGCACGCGGGCTAACAAAACCGGCAGGCCCTGACCGGCATACAGGCCATTTCAAGATCAGGGCCATCTAAATCTTCATAATTGCACACATGGACATGGATCACTTTTTATTTTGTGAGCAGGGCCACTTGACAAGTGGTCCAAATGTGTGGCGTCAATGCAACCCAACAGGTGATCCATATGTGTGGTGCCAATGCCACCCAACAGGTGGTCCATGTAGCAAGATGATGGGGGCAGCCAGGAGGTGTAACAGTGGAAATGGGTGTAGCTACAGAGCTCGTGGTCCATAATGGGTGAGTGATGTGATGATGGAAGTGAATGTGGATGGCAGCAAGATGCTGCGACAGCAAGGTGAGTCTTCTTGATGGTCCTGTATCGGGGAGGAGGAGAAAACGCAACAAGCACAAGGAAAGGGCACGGTGGTACATGCAAAACACAGGTATGACAAGCAGGTGAGAGGAACGCCGGCAGAGTGAACTTGAGCCTGGCCCTACCCATACGTACCCCCACCGTTAACTACACTACCCTAGCCCTCCTTGTATTTACAATTCGTATGTACGTCTTGTCGCCCACGTCCCCTCTTTAATGCCAAACTCGTCTCCAACTCCCCCCAGGTTCTCCCAGGAAGGAAAGGCAGAATGAACACAATGTTTGATACTCACGTCGTGATGCATCTTACCAATCAAACATTGAGCCCCGTGGTGCAAAATTCATCCCCTTGTGGATGGTTGTGGATGGTGCGAAGGGGTCTTCACAAAATCCTAGCTACACTAACATCATTACACATTTAATCTCCACGGGGTTGTAGCCTGCCAATCGGCCTTCTTTAAATTATGTGGTTCTAAGAACCCGAATTCCCATTGCCCACACTGTGGTGCTCTCCTGAATTTGGGTCTCGCCCTACGATTTTTTTTAAATCTGTGCCCTTGCACATTTTCGGGGCTGGGACGTGTGGCTTCACCAGCAGGTCTACCTGCCTGCACCCCCTGGTCCACCGGTGCCGTCTACCGAGCTCACCTACTCCTCACTAACCTATCTGGGGAAGGCCCTCCTTGGCTCTTCCCAATTGATGCCAACCTAGGCATTTGGCACCGGAGTCCTCTTCCAGGATTCTCGGGCCC
>NC_136261.1:340000807-340020807 GCF_964187855.1 Myxine glutinosa
ACCTGAGTGCGACAGTTTTACAGATATTCACAAATGAGTAAATATGTCCCCCTGCGACGTTGCACCCTTCTCCTCTCAGAAACACACCCACAGGATAACCGAATTGCGGAAAGAATTCGCAAACTAAACACACAGCCGGTAGGGAGCATTATTTACAAGACTACGCTGCTATTTACACTACGATCCAGGACCTGTTTTTGGAGGGACACATGCAGATGTTATGCATAGAGAGAGCACGCATGCCAGCATCGATACACCAACCCACGAGTGCTCTGTGGCCTACGGCCTTTAATAACGTGCAGAGCACCCTTTCCCAGCACGAAAAGCACCACTCCATAACACAGTCAGCACCATCCGGTGCACCAATAAAGTGTTTATGAATCACCGGTGGTGTCACAGCCGGCCGATGTTCTGCCGCTGGTCTTGCCTTCGTGTGGTGCACTTGGTGTTCTTGCCTCTTTCAAAAAATAAAGAAAGGCGCCAACCGCGTCCATTTCTGTATTGTGGCCGTCAGGGGCCAACTAAGAGTGGTTCACCTGTTTGGCATAGGTGCCACGTTGACCCATAGGTCCTTCCACGGGTGGTGCTTGGCCGCAAAAGAACTGCGGTCCATTGTGGGTGGCCACCAAAATTGCGGTCCATATGGTGTATCGATCCCGGCAGCAAGCAGCGAAAGTGCAGGCCCACAACTGCGAAGCCAGCACCTCTCTCTCCTCTCTCTCTACCCCAAAGCCAGATCCTCGGAGGTGGGAGACAAAAGAAGCAGACAAGTGAGTAAGGTGGTAAGGGCGCAAAAGTGCACGCAATGTAAGGTAATGCACACTGGGGGCACATGGGAACCAGGTGAGACAGGTACGTTCCTACCGTACGCCCCCCCCCCCACCAGGTAACCTACATGGCCCCTCCCTTACCCCTTACTGTATCCACAAAACACAACACTACCCATAAACATCTACTTTACAAATCAACAAACATCCCTACTGTCTTTCCCGTTCCTCCCATATACCAAATTCGTCTTCTCTCCCTCCTAACCAATCAAATTTGCCATTTTCAACTCTCATCAAAATTTGCCATCTCCAACTGAACATCAAAATTTGCCATTACCAATTCATCATCAGTCCCTCCTAGGGAGGGAGAGATGGAATCACCCCAATGTCTCATCCACGTCGTGATGCATCTCACAAATCCACAGCAATCTCATTTCCTGCAACAAAACAAAGAAAACACAGGTGTGGAGTCATCATCATCACCACAGGTAAGTGGCTGCGTATGGTGCGACAGGTTCATCAATCCTAACTATTTCCTAAATGACTTTAACAACTTTACACTACCCGGGGTCTTTCTCCGGCCAAACCATTGGCCCTCTTACACTATGGGTTATAAAAACCAATTCCCATTGGCCAAACTGTGGTGCTTTTCAATTTGGGGTCTCACTCCCCCGATTCATCTCCCGGTGCCCTCGCACAATTTCCGGGCTGTGGCGTGTACCTCTCCCAGCGGGTCTACCCACCTGCACACCTCCACCACTGCAGTTGCCTCCGAGCTTACCTGCTCCTTACCCTAACCTAACTACCTGGGGAAGGCCCTCTGGCGCTCTCCCCACTCGGTGCCCTCTCTGGCACTGGGCTGCCCGATCCACACCCGGGATCCTCAGGCACCCACTCACAACTACCGGCTCCCAGAGCCCACCTGCAGCCTCACCTGGCCGACATCCTCACAGTGGTGGAGTGCCCAACCAACTACACACACTAACAGGCTACACGCCCAGCCATTTCCACAACACTAATGCACCCATTCACAACACCATTCTGCAACCGCACCACAAATGCCAATTTCCAACCACAATTTCCCTATACCCTCTACCTAACACTTACACTACCCGCCCCGGGTACTCGTGAAAGGGGTCCACTCTTCCCCCATCCACACCTTCGCACCATGCACACCACTCCGTACCACTTACTCCAACTCTCTCCACACACCTGTACTTGCACACCTGTGCTCTCACACCTGGTGCCACCTGCACCCTTCTCTCCCCAAGCGCATTCGCGCTGATCCACACACTCACTACTCACACACTGCTCCACACACCTGTCCAGTTGCACACCTGTGCAATCACACCTGTTCAATTCTCACACAGCATCATCTCATCTAACTACTCCCTTCTGAAACTTGCGCTTCCCAGTCGTCCCTTTAAACTATTGCGCTCCCACGTCATTATCATCCACACTAATCTACCTGCATCCCCACTACAGGCATCAGTCACTAACTAAACTTAGCGTCACCTAATGTCATCTTCTAGGGCCCTATCAATATAACCTAACCCACCCGGGCTAGTTTTCACTGCCATAAACCCCATAAACCTAGTGCTCCTTTGCCCCCACCATGGGAAGGGTGGCAGGGATGCCACCCTTACCCACCGGGCCTATCGCTCCTCAATCCCCCAGTCCTCTGGCACTAATAAGCCCCCCTTATTCAGAGGTACTGGGTCCCGCCTCGGCATCTAAAGCCGAGGCAATCCACGGGGGCGCCTGCTCGCCGGTGTAAGGTCTTATCCGGTCGGCGTGGACGATCCGAGGGAGGGCTCGTGGCCCCATTTTGATCTTAATGACCACGTCACAGATTTGCGACAGGACGACTCCTGGGCCTTGCCAGGGGGAGGTAAGTTTTGGGCACCTTCCCTTCCGCCTCCGGGGATTAAAGAACCAAATCTTCATCCCCGGAGCGTATTGACTCCCCTGGCTCCGGTCGTCGTACCTGCGCTTCATCTTTTCCCCCGCCAGATGGAGTTGGCGGCGGGCGAAGGCATGGACTAGCTCCATGCCTTCCTCTAGGTGACGTGCGTACCCCTCCCTCGGCGGGTTAACCACTGTGTCTGGCACGGGACCGCATAGCAAGTCGGCGGGAGCCCGTAACTCCCGCCCATACATAAGCAACGCTGGACTGCATGCGGTGGCCCCGTGCTGGCTGGTTCGGTAGACCATGAGCAAATAAGGGAGATGTTCGTCCCAGTCATCCTGACGGGTGGCGGTGAACAGTGCCAGTTGTTGGATTAGAGTTCGGTTAAATCTTTCCACCATCCCGTCAGATTGAGGTCTTAAAGGCGTTGTTCTGGTTTTCCGAATTGACAGGAGACTGCACACATCTTTTAGCAATTTGCTCTCAAAATTTCGTCCCTGGTCGGTGTGCAACTCCTGTGGAATCCCATGCCGGCACACAAATCCTTCCACGAAGGCCTGCGCTACCACCCCTGCTTCTTGGTTGGGGAGGGCGTAGGCCTCCGGCCACTTGGTGAAGTAGTCCATCACAACGAGGATGTACTTATTACCTAGGCGGGTGCGGGGTAGTGGGCCTAGGATATCCATGGCCACCCGCTCTAGGGGGGCCCCCACCTGGTGTAATTGAAGGGGGGCCCTCATCCTCCGTGCTGGTCCCTTTTTGGCAGTACAGGCGTCGCATCTCCGACACCAGTCCTGTATGTCGCGCCCCATATTCACCCAATAAAACCTCCGGCGTACCCGCGATGTTGTCTTTGTCCTGCCCAAATGGCCGCCGGGGCGGGTACCATGCACCTGTTGCAATATTTCGGTCTTAAATTTGTTTGGGACTACCACCAGCCAGGAAGTTCTATCAGAGGGAACCTCCACCCACTTGCGATACAAGATGTTGCCTTTCAATTCCAGGGTCTGCCACTGAGCCCAATATGCCTTTGTTTGTGCCCCGAGGGGGGTGACCTCTTCCCCCTTTGGTCTTTGCCCCAATTTGACCCATTGGAACACCGGCCCCAGAACAGGATCCTCCTGCTGGGCCGTGCTCCAAGCCAACTCTCCAAATTCTTCGTCCGCGGTTAGTGGCAAAATTGGCCCTCTCACCCGGGTTGCCCGGACAACGAGGGTCGGGTCCGAATCGCCCAATTGTTCCCTCTCCTCGTGTCTCGCACAAAATTTGCAGTTTTCCCCCAGACAAGGACGCCGAGAGAGTGCGTCCGCATTACCATGGGCCTTCCCGGCCCTATGGGCCACATCAAAATCGTACTGCTGCAACTTTTCCAACCACCTTGCAATTTGGCCCTCCGGTTCCTTGAACCGAAGGAGCCATTGCAAGGAGGAATGGTCAGTTCTAACCAAAAATTTCCGCCCGTACAAGTACGGGTGGAAATGGTTCATGGCAGCCAGCATAGCCAATAACTCTTTGCGAGTGACGCAATAATTTCGCTCGGGCCTACTTAAGGCCCGACTATAATAACCAATCACTCTCTCCACGCCCTCCTGTGTCTGAGACAAAACTGCGCCCAATCCTTCCTGGCTCGCATCCGTGTCCAGGGTAAATGCCCCGTTGCTAGTGGGGTACGCTAGAAGGGGTGCGGATGTCAGACACCCCTTCAATTTTTGGAAGGCCTTGTGGCACTCCCGTGTCCAATTAAATCGCGTCCCCTTCTCCGTAAGCCGGTGGAGGGGACGGGCCAACTCCGCAAATTTCGCCACAAAGCGCCGGTAGTAGGAGCAGAGTCCCAAAAATCCCCGCACCTCTTTGATGGTACGTGGTGCGGGCCACTCCTCTACCGCTTTAATTTTGTGTGGGTCCGTTTTTACCCCCTCGCGGCCGATCACGTGACCTAGATAGGCCACCTCTCTTGCAAACAAAGTGCACTTACTCGGGTTCAGCTTCAACCCTGCCTGTCTGAGGCACCCGAACACCTGGTCCAAATTAGCTACTGCCTGGGGGAACGTTTGGGCATGTACCAGGACGTCATCCAGGTACACCAGGCATGACTGCCATGGCATGCCGCCTAGTACATGCTCCATCAATCTTTCAAAGGTGGCGGGGGCGTTACACAAACCAAACGGCATCACAGTAAACTGATACAGTCCCTTACCTGTGGAAAATGCCGTTTTCTCCTTCCCTGCCCTATCCATCTCCACCTGCCAATACCCACTCTTGAGGTCCAAAGTCGAGAACCAATTTGAGCCCGCAACGGCATCGAGGGTGTCATCAATCCTTGGCAGGGGATATGAGTCCTTGAGCGTCACGTTGTTTAGCTGGCGATAGTCCACGCAGAACCGCGTGGTCCCATCCTTCTTTTTGACCAGCACAACAGGTGACATCCAAGGACTTCCCGAGGGCTCGATCACGCCTGCGTCGAGCATTTTTTCAACCTGCTCGTCAGCTTCCGCCCTCTTGCTCCAAGGGAGCCGTCGGGCGGCCTGACGAATAGGCCGGGCCTCACCGGTGTGGATCTGATGTTTCACCAGGCCCGTACGTCCAATATCCTCGGTGGACAGGGAGAAGAGGTCCAAATGGGACCCAACCAGTTTGTGTAAGGCCTCCCTCTGGGTACCTCCCAACTCTACGCTACTACGATTTACCATCTCGCAAATGGGATCGGGCCAATTCCTACTTGTTATTGAAGGCTCCCCCCGGGGTCGGCTTGGCTGGACGTTCTCGCCCCTCACTGTCGCGACTTCCTCAACTGGGGTGCAGCCAGCTACCCTCGTGCCCCTTACTATAGTGCATGGTTCTGTACTCGTATTTATTACTCGGACGGCCACTACCGGTCCGTCCGTTTTTACAAGGGTGCGGCCCACGATTAAACCCGGTATGGACTGTGCTGCCACCGGTTCGACCAGGCCGCAGGACTCCTGCCATGTTGGGCGAGCTGCCCACCGGGCCGGCACTATCGCCTCGGCCCTTGGGGGGATGGTCACGGCCTCGGAAGCCTCCAGCTCCGCTCTCTCGGCCGTGCTCACTCCCCCTAACGGCAGCTCTTCTACTCCCACTTGCAGGATCCCCCGGCACAAGTCGATTTTACAGCCGCTGGCAGTCAACAGGTCCAACCCTATTAAACATGGGTCGCACACCTCCGCCACCCAAACATCTATCTCCCTCCTTACCGACCCTAACTTGAGGGTCACAGAACCACGCCCTATGATCGGGGCCGTTACCCCGGTAGCAAGCTGCAAACTATAATTTTGCAGGCGCTGGATCTTATCCCAGCCACCTGCGCTCGAATCAAGGACCACAGGGCTGATGATCGTGGCGCTAGCTCCTGTGTCCACTACGGCGTCTACCCCCACGCCGGCAATTTTGCATCGAATTGTCAGGCTACCGGTTCCAATTTGGCCACAATAAATGACCTGTCGCGTCAATGAGGGCTCTCCTCCATCCTCTTCTGCCGAACACCGCCCTACGTGCCCGACACCTTCTAGTTTCCCGGGGTCTGGCGGGGGGGTGTCTGGGGTCGGCTAACCCGCTCCCCCCTGGGCGGAGTTGAGGACCTCAACCGCCGGGGATCATCCCGGCGCACGGCTCGACAGTGCCGCGCCAGGTGACCCAGACGGTTGCAGGTATAGCACCTCACCTGATAAGGTGCTTGCCTCCGGAATTCCAAATTTCCCCCCCTGTAGGTCCGAATTGGATTACCCGCTCGTGGTCCACCGCGGGCCACCTCCGGGGCCGCCTGCCATGGTCCAGGTCCCGCCAGGCGCTGGTCCACCAGCCTCCGGACCATGCCCGCCAGGTCAGGACCCACGTCGGGAGCGGGCCCCCTAAGGGGTCCGCCCTCCATCGGGGGTCCTACCTGGCGGACCGCCATTGCGAGACGCTCGCCCCCCCGGGCCAGGGGCCTCGCTGCTTCCCAACGGGCCGCAGCGTCAGCCGCCTGGCTCAGAGTCTGCGGGCGCCACATGGCGAGCTGTTGCCGGAGCTCAATATCCGGGAGGGCCTGGATAAAATGGTCCAGCGCCAGGCTTTCCCGGGAATCTGCTGCCATGCTAGCATGTGCGATCCCCACTGCGCGGCGAATGTCGTGGGCAAGTTCCCCGATGGCTTCCTGGGGCTTGCGCTTTCGCAGCGCGAGCTGAGCTTTAACAAGCTCGCTCTGCTGTTCAATGCCGAATCGATTAATTAGGGCGTCGCGGAGGGCTGGCAGGGTGAGAGCACCCGCTGGTAATGCCGTCAGCACCTCCGCCGCCGCGCCGTGCAATGCGGCCACCAGGTGTACTCCACCTTCGTCCTCACCCCAACCGTTGCCCTTACACACACAGTCAAACTGCGCCAGGTACGCGCGTAGATCACTCTTGCCGTCATACGGCGCGAGTGGGACCTTGTGGGACCACCTCGTATGTGAGTCGTTGCCCGCCTGCCGGACCCCGTGCGTCGCCCCTTGCGGGGTCAGCGCGGGGCCGAACCGGCCGGGCCCCCACAGTACATTACCCCCAAGGGGCTCTCGTGCCTCCCCGGTCCCTCCAACAACTACCCCTGTTGGTGTCGATGCATGGGTCACACCTCCGCAACCCGCTACCCATTCCATACCACCACAACCTTGCTCACCCACACCTCGCACCTCTCGTTCCATACTCTCCGGACCAGCCATACACCTCACTCGTGGCCTCTCACGAACATCCGGGTCTATCTCGACCCCCAAGCTTATTAAATCACCTGGCGCATCATACGCACGACCATATTGGTCACCACTTACACCGGGTCCTCTTTCTCTTCGCTTCTCCTCCATCACCTGCGAATCCCTCATCCGGTTAATGAGCACTTCATCACGATCCGAACACAGACTTTGGACCAATTCTTTTACTTCCTCCTTTATCTCTTTCTTATCCTCTCTCCGTCGCTTCTTAATTTCGCTCACCCCTTCTTCCACTTCTTCTAATTTCTGCTTCACCTCCTTCATCTCTTCGTGCGCCCCTTTAAGTTCTTCCTCTAACTCCACTTTATTTTTTTCTATGTGCTCCCGCACCTCCCGCTCTTTAACCTCCATCACCTCTACCACCTTGTCCATTTTCCTCGTCAGGTCCTCATGTACCGTCTGACACTCTTTTTTAATTACCCCTACGTCCTTTTTCATCTCCTTCTGTGTCGATTTTAAACCCTCTATCACCGCTGTGTTCTTCTTTACCTGGTCCCCCAACTCCTTTTGTCCCACTGTCAGTTGTTCTACCTCCTGCGTCAGGTCCTCTATGCCCCATTGTAACTTTACAGTCCCCTTTCTCACCTCCTTCTCCATGTGCTCCTTACAGTGCCTCACCTCCTCGCGCACTCCTCCGACCTCCTCACTCACTCCTCTTCTGATCTCCTCTCCCATCACTTGCATCTCCTGCCCAGATGCCACCCTCATCTGCTCCATTTCCTCCCTGTGAGCATCCAGTTTGGTTTCTACCCCCATTCTGACCCCCTCTATCTGCTGCCCCATTTGGTTAACTTCCCTTTCCGCTTGGTCCCTCATGTCCCTCAATTTGCCTTCCATCCTGTTTTCTAACCCCTCTAACCCATTTTTCACTCCCTCTATCTGATTCTCCTGGGCAGCCATTCTATTTTCTACCCCCATTAACCCATTTCTCACCTCTTTTATCCCATTGTCTAACCCCTCAAAATTTTTGTCTACCTTCTCACCAGTACCCCTCGCTTCGTCCCTCATTACCCCCATTTGGTTTCCCATTACCCCCATTTGGTTATTCATTACCCCCATTTTTGCTTCTAGCCTCTCCATAAGGGCCCCCATTTGCAACATAAAAAGGTTCGGATCCACCAGGGGCGCTGCCACGGTCGCGGGCGCGGTGACCAGCGAGGCGCCATTTTGCGCGTCTACTACCCTCGCTGCTTCGCTCTCCTCGCGTCCCTCAATTTGGTCCTGGACCGACCCTGCCTCACTCTCCACTACCGGACCCCAGCCGACTTGGTCTGCCATAGCGCGACTTTCAAAATTCGGGTTTTTATTTCCGTATAACAAAATCAAATTTCGCCGTTATAATTTCGTCGAGCGCGGGAAACGCGCTCCGGATCGATTCTACCTCCCCAACACCAATTGTTACCCTAGTGGTACAATTGGTGTTCCAAAATTTGGGCCTAATAAATTTAGTCCCGGGTCCGAATTCCACTCCTCGACACCAATTGTTACAGACGCGGTTGTGGATGTTAGTTTACCGAGCGGTTTGGTATGACCACGTCTGCACAGTTTACCCGATTATACTCGAACGTTGCCGAGTCGCGCTATGCTAAATCAATGAAGGAAAGGACACAACGGCTGGGATTCAAAGGACACGACACCAGGGATACGGTTCTCAAGACCCCCGGAGGAGGTTATATTATGGCGGAAGGTTAGACTACAGAGACGAGAGGTACAGCATAGTAAGACAAGCACTTAGACACACTCTTATAATAGCCCCAACAGACGACAGATAAACAGGACAAAACCTGACTCACACGGGGATTGATGGCAAGGAAAGGCAGAATCGATGGCTCCAGGTGCACCTGGGCTCAGGGCAGAATCGACCCGGTCCGGTCCGGTCCAAAGATGCGGGGAGGTATCGTCGCGCTGGGGGTGGCGGTGGCGTCCTCTGCTCTCCGTAGTTCAGGCGCATCTGACGTCACGCCCGGTACGTGGCCGCGTATATCCGGCGGGGAGTGACACGCCCTCGGCTCGTTAGCTCCGCCCCATGGAATCGGCCCGTTGCTTCTCATTGGGTGCGTGCCGGGGGGTTACCGGCTCCGCCCTTGACGAGGGGCTGACAGGGAGCCCCTTCGTGGTAACCCCGTCGGAGCGCATGGTCATGGCGGCTAACCGAGCCGGTGTGAGGACGCACACTCCCCCTGCGCCGCGCCGCGCCCCTCTGTTGTTGTAGTTGTTGTTGTTTGGGGAAGAAGATGGGAGGAGGTATGGGAAGGTCCTAAACTCACTACTGGTGCCATATAATCACATTCTGGTGCAACGAAGAGTCAGAATTAATGGAAACGAGTCCTTAACTGACATAGACTAAGAATAACTAGCAAGATGTCCGAAAGTTGTCTACGTGAGATGCGGTGGACCTGGGCACGACCTTTAATGGGGGAAAGAGGGGAAGGTCGGTTCTACAGAGTGTTGTTTACAGACAATGGGACTAGGGAATGGGGGATTGGGGATAGTTGGGGAGTATTGGGGAAATAGGGGAATATTTACAAGCGGATATGGAGGCCAAATTCCATATTCGCAACAATATATATATATACATACATACATATATATACATATATATACATACATACATATATATACATATATATATACATACATACATATACATATATATATATACATACATACATATACATATATATATATACATACATACATATATATACATATATATATACATACATATATATACATATATATATACATACATACATATACATATATATATACATGTGAAGAATCAGCTCTTCGTTTGGTGAAGAAGTCCACAAATAGCCTGAAAAATGACGCAGCTTTTTATTAAAACCAACTTATACAGATCCGGAGGAGACAAGACATCTACAGCAAGCTACAGCAAGAACATGCCAAGTCAAGCCTTCCTGGAAACACATTGATTCTCATTCACTTATATATGAATACGATTATCAGAAAATCTCCGAGAGAACAAAGCGACTGGCGAGAGTCCCTCCCACCGTTATCCGCTGTCATTCGGGGGAGTCAGCCCTTCCTTATCATTCGGACCAAATGTTTCTCTGGGCTCCGAGAAAACAGAAATGTAACTCACAAAGAGAAGAGTGCATGCTTGGCCAAACAAACCCATATAATTTATGGGTTTGTTTACATGAGTAATTCAAAGCATGTTTATACAGAGTCATGCGTCGCTGTGATTAATACAAAATATATATGGTTAACGATAGGTTTATGTCATTCTACTAGCGTTACGCAAAAACACGCGCATGTGGGCGTGGTTTTACGACCGGCCTTATCTAGCCTCGAAAAAAGCACACGTATACAATTGTCCAGCATGACCTCATTTTAAACACAAACTGAAGCATGTTTATTGTAATTCAGGCGCCGCTATGATTATATGGAATATAATTAATGTTTTTCAAGTTTATATCTGCAATTCGAGCACTCCACTTGAAACTACACATTCCACGCGCGCATGAACGTCCGACATCCAGCGTCCGATATTCAGCAAAGTCGCAATGACCCACAATGCATTTGGGCACACATCCTCCGAGCAACCTCATACAGCACACCCGTGACTCGCGGCTCGCTCGGCTCTTGCCTGAACACACAATAACTCTACTCTAACTTCCACGGAGCCGCACGGCGGAAACGCAGGTTTGTACCACATTTTAATTAAACGAACATTGCCAGGATTCTCGGATAGACGTTTAATTTCACAACACACATGACAAAAATCCGATTTAAATTCAGAGATCGCCGATCGACCTGGCACAACCATCTCAACGCGACGACGCCACGCCGCCCCCCCCCCGTCTTGGCGCGCACCCTCGTGCCTCCGCACGAATCTCAACACTCCCTGCACGCCGCTCTATTCGCGTTCACGGCGGGGTTTACCTCACGTTGGGACATGCAGTCGGCTGTCATAACATTGAATTGTCAATAAAGAATCTACGACTTGACATTCCTTCCTCTTGTCTCGTCGAGACAAAGTATCTTAAGAGACAACGTGCCACATCGGGCTTTATTGAAAAATAATTGTGTAATGCGGGTATTGAAAAAATAATTGTAATGCGGGTATCTCCCAAGGGCATATCGTGCGCCCAAAGCGCCTCGCCTGGCGATTTGGCGAGCGTGTCGTGCGGTGCGTGCTTAGAACCTGAGGGCTCAGAACATGAAAGTCCATTAACGTTTCGGATCCACAACGAAGGTGTCTGGTCCAGATGAGGTTCTGCTCCGCCAGAGGGCCCGTCACCTCCCCTGCGGAACTTGCTCCCCCCACCCTTTGCAGACTCAGTCCTTGCAGATCTTCGAAGTTAATCAACGATCATGCCCATGAGGTCCCTCACGTGCTGCTGTTCTGGGGAATACATAGTATTGTCAGTATCTTGTGTCTCAATTTCCTGGTCAGGGTACAGAGCGTAAAAATCCGATTCACTTGAAGCATTTGAACTTAATACATATGAAGCAAAGAGAGGAACTTCCTTTATGTCAAAGTCTCCCATGGGCGCCTGGTCGGCTTGCGGGTCTAGGACATCCGCGTCGGGTCCCTCGACCGCCAGACCCAGTGTCGCAATCAGATCCATAGTTGGGTCGGAAGGGGGCGTGCAGCTGTCAGCTTGTAATACATAAGCAGCGTTAGCCAGTACACGCAAGGGGTTTATAGCACAAGTATCACAGTCATCACATACACCGTTACAGGCAGCAGCCAGTTCCCACATGGGATCCGCACAAGTATCACAGTCATTACAAAATTCAATGCAATTTTCTGGAGCGCCGGTCGCAACTGCCTTGTTGAAGGACCCGTTCAGGTCGACGGCCTCTGTGGTCAGAGCCATAGTCGTTGTCGGCGGCTTCTTCACTTTCCATCCTGTAGAATACTTTCTCATACAGAGGAGGACTAGAGATTTCATTAGTGCCCCCCAAATTACTACCCCGATTATCACAGCCAGTGCGGTCAATAACCACTTCACTATGGTGCCCGTCCATCCCTGGAACCAGTCAGTGAGCCAGCTAAATGTATAAGAATCTTCGCGCGCGATCCGATCGATCGTCAGGGCGTGGCTAGTTTCCCTTAGTCTCACTATTGCGGCTGACACTCCTTCAGATGGATCGGGTATGTAAGTGCAACATTTTCCCTCTATAATTCCGCATACCCCTCCTTTCTCTGCCAGGAGCATGTCCAAAGCCACCCGATTCTGCATCACCATTGTACGCATGTGAATTACCGTGTCCAATAGTATGTCATGAGCCGTAGCGGTGTCGTTTGCCACCTTTTCTAGGGTCAAAGCCAATTTGTCTATTCGGAAACTATCCATGACTGTGCCCGCTCCTGGGAAGAAGAAACCAAACACCTTTTCCCATAGACTCCCGTGTAGTTTAGTGGTTCCATCTTCGTTCATGACTGACCTCTTATAACGCCTGTTCAAGGACTTTGGGTCTAGCTCATCCAGTATCTCAACGTCAGGAAGGACTGAACCCAGATAACATGTGCCCCCCCAATTATTTGGTAAATATGGGTAAGCCTTGTCGACGCATATAAACATTGTCCCATGGGGTGGGACCAGGTGGGTGGATAAGCACTGGAGTCCCTTTACCACCCCATTAATCCTACTAACCCCCCTAGAGAATGTTATAGCCGTTATGTTGTGGTTGTGTTTATCTTGCAGTACTATTCGTAATGTAATCCCCGAGCTCCCTTGTCCCAGCTTCCCGGGGAGAGTGTAGGCGCATTCTGATTCTCCCATACGCAAGTGGCCGGAACCCTGGAGGCAGACCTTCCCTTTCTGTGGTTTGACCCAGACGGGGGCAGGCCTCTCGGCCACATGGGCAATCATTGACGGGCGATAATTAAATTGTCGATTGCAACTCTTGCCGTTGTCAACCCCTTCTCTTTCCAGCGTGGTGACTAAACATGGGGAATCGATAGGTTGTGAGCAGAGGTCATTGAGGGACAGAGGTAGCACTATCATGTGTATTCCTGTGGTGCCTGCTTGGGGAAAGCGCATGCACGACCAGCAGTGTGTCCTATTTTGAATTGTTGCCACCTCCCTGGCCACTTTCCAATATGTGTTTTCACCCTTCTTTGGGGCCTTATTCTGGGGTTGTGGCGTGAGTATGTATTCGATGCATGGTATGTAGTTCTTTTCGCCACCGGCCGCGCCAGGGGTCCAGACGCTGCACCGGACCTGCATAGTCATGTCTTTCCCTAGGCGTGTGCGTGTTTGTAGCTTAAAATCAGGGGTTCCCCATTGGTATCCTGGTTGGGCCAAGGTCTTAATGCTAGCTTGCCCGTCTTCCCGGAACTCTCGTTGCTTTTGTAGTACCATGCCAACGCGTCCAGGCCCTGCCGACAGTGCTAGCCAATTTATGTTCACCCAATTTGTGTGCAGGGCTTTCTGTTCGAAACATGGTAGTGATACTCTTTGTCCCCATGTTACGGTGAGGTGTCGGGTTTCGTTTTCGCATCTATTGGAATCGGAGTTTCCCCTAGCTGCTGTCGCTATCAATAGTATTGTACCTATGATTAGGCCCATCCTTACTGTGGTTGCTGTGGTGTAGTGTCTGGTGCTTGTATGGCCAACTTACAGTGCGTGGCGTGGATCCACGAAGTCTTGCCCTCGCAAAAGACTGCCGTTGGTGTAGTCAGCAACACCTGGACTGGTCCCTTCCACCTTGGTTCCAAGGCGTTCTTGCGGGTGAAGTGTTTTACGAGCACCTGGTCTTTTTCCTCTGGTGGAACACCTGGTCCACAAGTCTCCTGGGAGCGCCTGGTCTACAGGTCTCCAATTCATAGATTCAATTCATTCAATTCATAGTTTCATAGAACACCTTTTCTCCAATTTCCTAATCCACTTTTTTTTTCAAGTGGATCCAATTTTATCCAATATTCAATTTTTAAATTCAATCCCATTTAATCCAGTCCAATTCAAATTAAATTCAATCCTTCTCTCAGCATCCCATTACCTGTTTCCAACATCAATAAAAATAAAATTATAAAATTAATAAAAATCAATCATCTCAAGTCTCAAATCAAATCAAAAAATCAATAAAATAATAAAAATATCAATAAAATAATAAAAATAAACGAAAATTACTTCAGCGAGAGTTTCAACTAGAATTAACACAAACAAACCACCATTAACCTCCATTAACACAAACAAACCACCATTAACCTCCATTAACACAAACAAACCACCATTAACCTCCATTAACCTCCATTAACCTCCCCCTATTATTTATTTATTTTCACGAATAAACAAATAATAGAAATAACCTGGTCTACTTCCAATTTCAATTCTGGTCAGTTCTGGTGTCTGGTCACACACAATGTTTTCCTCACCCACTGTGATTCGCTCAAAATAGATTCTCACTGTTATGTCTGAAATTCGTCTCATGAAAACCCATTCAAGAGTCCGGTGTAACAGACAGCCAAACACATAGACACGCCGAAGACCCCAGGGTACCCATCAAACTAGCTTGTCCCCAGATCCACAACACAGCGAAACATGTAACTTTACTAAAACTAGAACGGGCACTCGGTAGAGCGCATACCTTCGCCGCAGCTACTTTTGTTGCCAAAATAAAAGACTACAAGATCTGTGTAGCAAAGCCACACCTACGTTGTCATGCGGGAAGATTTGTTTCAAATTAAACCATTCTATCCTGCCAAAAATTTGATATTGTAATCACATCCATGACCTTTTCATGACCTTGACCTTGACCTTTGACCCGATCGATTCCAAAATCTAATCAAATGGTTCCCGGATAATAACCTATCATCCCACCAAATTTCATGCGAATTGGTTGAATACTTTTTGAGTTATGCGAATAACATACACATACACACACACACACACATACAAATACACAGCGATCAAAACATAACCTTCCGCTTTTGCGAAGGTAATAATCACTTACTCATAACTAATACTCATAATAACTCATAATTACTTATGTAATTACTCGTGCCAATACTTACTTAAAATAATGTAATATCCCAATCTTCACCCCCTATGCAAATCGAAGCACCCCGGACAATCCACAACCAATATCAACCACTGTAGCCGCCTTCCCGATTCCAGGCAGCCACACGCAGCCACATACATCTCCATCCACGTCACACAAGACAACAGCCAACGAGTGTGTCCACCACACAGAAACCTTTGGCAATGCAACAACCGAACTCCCAGACAACCAACAACAAAACCCAATCCATCTCCATGGCTCATCAAGCAGTTCCAACTTAATCCAGCTTCACATACCGATTTCCCCAAAAACTCGTGAAACTTCACCCCCATTCTGGAAAAACCCTGGACTAAACCCTGACACCCTAAATAACTTCAGACCCATCTCCAACCTACCCTTTCTGTCAAAAGTTTTGGAACGTGCTGTGGCCACTCAACTCAAACATCACCACTCTGCCAATAACCTGTATGAAACATCCCAATCCGGATTCTGCTCCAGCCACAGTACTGAAACTGCTCTCCTCAAAATCACCAGCGACCTTTTCTCTCCTCTGATGCCGGCAACCTCAACATTTTCATCCTCCTCACCTCAACGCCTCCTTTGACATCATCAATCACACCATCCTCCTCACCCTGTTTAGACCAGCTTGTGCCTATTAAACCCAAATCAGTTCACTCCCAAGCCTACAAGGACCACCTACAGCACTGCAAAGATGTCCTCTACTCCACCTACTACCCTCAAATTATCCACTCTGGCTCCGGAATCCCAAAGGCACTCTTCTCTACAACAAACAAACTAAATAAACAAATAAATAAACAAACTTTACAACGTGAACAAACTCCTCAGCGCCCTGGATACCACCACCTGTCATTCAGAGTAGACAACAGCATCTCCTTTCTGGCTTTCAGCATCTCCTTTCTCCTTTCTGGCATCCAAATAAAATTCTGGCTTCAAATCAACTTCCTCGAACTTAACTATGATAAATCTAAATTAATCTTCGTTTGCCCACAACCACTCACCAAATTCACCCATAACTTTGCCCCCAACATCGATGGTCATTTGAACACAAATTGAACAAAATTAATCGAACAAAACACTTCCATTAACTCGACATTCTTTTCACAGCACAAAGTTCACTTGAACATCCTTTTCCTGGATACTCCCTCTTTATTTTTATACCATACCATGCTTCTCCACTTGCAACCCAAATATTTTCCATGAAATAAATAAAATGAATTTTATGAATCTTCTCATTATTTGAAAGTTTACAAAATGTCCCAAATCTGTATATTATTTTCTACTGTGGTTATATTAAACCATTATTTTACAAAATCCAACTTTCAATAAACTGGAAAATGCTTCGCCATGGAATAGTCCACCACTCATATAAATAATCATAAGAGTTCTGCGAAACATCTCCATCTTTAAAACTTAGCCAACCAATTTTAAACCACATGTTTTCCCCCCAAAAAACAAGTCACATTCTTTGTATATTGCCAACATTGTTCATCGTTTAAGTATCATCCAGAACTAAATTTTTATAAACCATCAACTTGTAGATGCATTTATTTATATCCCATTAACCCAAGAACTCTCAATTGCTTGGTTATATTTTAGTAATGTCATATATCCATATTTCTTTTCCAAAATGTTCCTGATATACACATTAATCCCATCTGTCTTTGTTTCCAGATGAACTCAAATCAGGAAATCAACACAAATCCTTATTACCTCCAATCAATCACACTGCACATCATTCCCCGTCCTTGATGGATAATTTTACATCCAGATGGGCACAGCATCCCATTTTTGGCGACCCAGCCCTGAAACAAGCCCCTGGACTCCTTGCAGGCTGGACCAAAACCCCTGGACGAGGTTGCATCCCAGTACTGACTCTGCTACCTTCTTGCAAACCACTTCAACTCCATGAATTTTACATGTTTCGTGAACGGAACAAAGCACTCTGTAATCGTCAGATTGAAACTGCCCCAAACCCGTCCATATAAACTCCATTGTTGTCCTGTCCATCTCTCTGTTTGTGGATCCGGTGCAAAGTTACACAAAGTTCCCGTTTACATTTTGTGACTCACAGCTCCTGCCTCCATGGAACAATGACGCCTAAGCACTCAATTAGCCCTCCCAGTACCAAAGACTTACAATCAGACCGACAGACAGACAAATAACAGAGGCATGTCGCCAGCCCCAGCACAGGACATCACCTTTCCGGGCAGGCACAATATAATCCACAGCATCGAAATGCCAATTTCTATCCGGAGCCTCGCAAAGCCAAATCGGGCATGTTCACTGCATTTCACTGCATTTCACTGACCATGACTATCCCCATTGCTCGATCACGCACGTCACTGTGCTCGGCCCGGTTAAATTAAACTCAAACGTACTGTACCTGACGCTTCCGGTCGGCACCGGAAGTCTGTTTATTTCTTGAGACCCCTGAATCGGGACCTCAACGACAATTACAACGACAAACAGAACTCGATATTCTCTGTTCATTAATTACGTACATGATTTCAGTTTTATCCAACAATATATGTCCCGATATTCTCTCCAGATTTAAGTTCTATATCCTGTCGTTAAAGCAACACCCTGTAGACTGACTCCGCCTGTCGTTCTTCCAAGGTTAGTGAATTGCCTCTGACCTCTTACCCTTACATATCTCGAACAAAGGTCAAATAAACTTCGAAAGGTCAAACTTCAAATTGGGGTAACCAGCGCTTTATTATCCCACAAGTAATGCAAGTCCGGCGACAATGGACAAATGACCATTAATGTGGCTCTACATAGCATAATGCTAACTTCTACGAATCCAACAACCGTCACAATCCGCCCAGGAACTTCCAGGCGTGCTCTACAATGCAGCACCTCTCTACCTGGTGCACACCTTTCGCACATCCCTCCTCGTGCCCAAATGCACCATACGACACCAATTCCAAAGGTGAGCTGCCTCAGCGATACATCCCACACATACAATCCACAATATCTGCCATTGAATGAACTCTTCGATTCAAGTTAAACACACATATTGATTCGAATTCTGAATTTAGTTCAACAAATTCCAAATTTCTTGCCCGACTGCCACTCGAAAGAAAAAAACAGCCCATCCTGCAACCATCTCCAAGAAACCGCTTCATATCAACAGTAGATCGACAAGGGCACTCCGAGTGCTTTCCTGACCCGATTTATATCAATTCGCTTCCCAAACAACTCCCAAACAGATGACAGACAAATACATTGGCCAGATACACACGTCAATTAACATCCCAATATACATTCATTCCTCATTCATATACTCATATAAGTCTCCCAGACTTCGCGCGAAACTCAGATCGACTCAAATCATGCCTTTCTCCAGCCACTCTCATGTACAATCTTTGCTCATTCATGTTACGTCTCTCATTCAAGGAAAAGGATTTTTTGGGACGGGTTGGACGGGGGTGGGTTGAGGTGAAAAAAGGGAAGGCAGGGTGGGGGGTGTTGGGGTGTTGCCTAGAGCCCCGGGACTGAGCTCAGGTCTTGGGGGGGTGGGGGGTGTTGCCTAGAGCCCCGGGACTGAGCTCAGGTCTTGGGGGGGTTGGGGGGTCTTGGTCTGGCATCTGGTCCAGCGGCATCAATCGCTGATTTACTTGCTTAACTGCTTACTTACTTGTCAAGCCTACCTACTGCGCGTTTTCCTTTTCCTGGCCATGTTCCTATGGCCCTCTAAAGTTAGCCACAGCCCTTCGTTCCCTGGCATGCAATGGCATACCCCATCTTGTCTCTGGGCTGTTCCTTCCTGGAAAAATCTTGGCCACCTGGCTTCAACCTATATGGCTGTCCGACCTCATTTTCCCCTTTCCCTTGTACCGAACGTTATCTTCACCGATATCCTGCGCAAATCCTTTTACTGGCCATGTTTCCTATGGCCCTCTTAAGTTAGCCACAGCCCTTCGTTCCCTGGCATGCAATGGCATACCCCATCCCGTCTCTGGGCTGTTCCTTCCTGGAAAGTTCTCGGCCTGGCTCAACCTTTACGGCTGTCCGACCTCACTTTCCCCTCCTGGTGCTAACTGTAACTTTAAGCTTACTGTTAAGTCCTTACTGGTATCCTTACTTGTTTATCCTGGCTTTAACAAAGCCACGTCATTCTGAGGCCTAAAATGAGCCTTTACTTACAATTTCTGTTCGAGTGCAGGCAGCGCGGATGACAGGGAAGCGGACTGAAGCCGTTCGAGGAAGCAAGGTACAAATTTGGAAAGATAGCCCTCTGGTATAAAACAATTGCTCACCTTAATCAAATTAGAGTGCCAGCGTCCCGGCCTCGGGCAGCCTTCCTTCTGTCGCCCGGGTTCCGCTTCCCGTCCTCCGCGTCTGTTGACACCCCACTCCTGGTACCATCTGTGAAGAATCAGCTCTTCGTTTGGTGAAGAAGTCCACAAATAGCCTGAAAAATGACGCAGCCTTTTATTAAAACCAACTTATACAGATCCGGAGGAGACAAGACATCTACAGCAAGCTACAGCAAGAACATGCCAAGTCAAGCCTTCCTGGAAACACATTGATTCTCATTCACTTATGTATGAATACGATTATCAGAAAATCTCCGAGAGAA
>NC_136261.1:340025807-340030807 GCF_964187855.1 Myxine glutinosa
TGACGGACAGGTGCATGAGGAAAGAGTGCGCTGTCAGAAGTAAGGAAGAGTGTCCACCTGTGGTGAGTGTTACAGAGGGTGTAACGGGAGAGTGTGCGCGAGAAAGGTGTGTGACGGACAGGTGCATGGAGAAAGAGTGTGCTGTCAAGAGTAAGGGTGAGTGCGTTGTCACGAGTGGAGGTGAGAGTAGTGAGAGTAGTGAGAGTGACATGGAGCGTGAGTTAGTTGTGACAGGTGAGCGAGGATGTACACCTGGGATGGAAGGATGCACACCTGGAATGGTAGAGCGTGAGTGGGAATGCACGCTGGAGTTGGTGGTGAGGCACGTGGTTGGGTGTGCGAATGAGGGCACACCTGTGATTGTCACAGAGGAGGTGACCGAGGAGGGGGCGCGAAGCGGTGTATTGGTGAGGTGTGCGACCAACGAATGTGTGCCAAAGTGTTCGGTGGTCAGGTGTGTGACCAAGGCTGTGAGTGGAATGAGGGTACCTGGGTGTGTAAGGAAAGGTACGAGGGGCATGGAAACGGCTGGATGTGTGAGCAAGGAACGGGCTGCGGGATGTAAGCATGCAGGTGAAGCATCGACGTTAGACGGGATAGAGTTTAGAACGACTTATAGCCGAATCGGGCCCTCGGTGCGTGCTGGGCCTCGCTTTGAACGGCCGTGTCCAGGCTCCACTAGGCGGAGCTGGCAGCCCGATAGGAAGGGTCGTTATGGCGACCACGTTTTGTTGAGACGTGCCGGCAGGTCGAGATCGGGACATTGGATGGCTCCGTGCCGAGAATGTGCGTGGGATCTCGGCCCGGGTAAGCCCCCGTCCCTGCACCGAGTGCCGGACGCATCCAGCCGCTGGCACAGAACAACCCGCATTCATGGCTTGGCTTTACGAAGCCGGGTTTTGGACAGGAATTGGCGCACCGAGAGGCATTAGTGAGTGGACTGGGTGATGAGGTGTGTTTTGGCCCCGAAATTAGAAAAAGGCGAAATTTGATGATTGGCAAAGGATTGGCAGAGTGATGATTGGTAATAGTACAGTGATTGGCAGATGATTGGCAAATTTTTAATTTGTTGAAATTTGATGTGCGAAATCGGTAGTGAGAGACCCCCGATGTGGTGGGATGGCAAGTCCACCATCCTTCCCATGTGGGGGGGCAAAGGAGCAATAGCTTATGGGGTGTATGGCAGTGAAAACTAGCCCGGGTGGGTTAGGATATTGTGTGTAGGGATCTAGAGAAGATGACCTTAGGTAACGTTAAGTTTAGTTAGTGACTGATACCTGTAGTGGGGACGCAGGTAGATTAGTGTGGATGATAATGACGAGGGAGCGCAATAGTTAAAGGGACGACTGGGAAGCGCAAGTTTCAGAAGGGAGTAGTTAGCTGAGATGATGCCGTGTGTGTGTGAGAATTGAACAGGTGTGATTGCACAGGTGTGCAACTGGACAGGTGTGTGGAGCCGTGTATGAGTAGTGAGTGTGTGGATCAGCGCGAATGCGCTTGGGGAGAGAAGGGTGCAGGTGGCACCAGGTGTGATTGCACAGGTGTGCAACTGGACAGGTGTGTGGAACAGTGTGTGAGTAGTGAGTGTGTGGATCAGCGCGAATGCGCTTGGGGAGAGAAGGGTGCAGGTGGCACCAGGTGTGAGAGCACAGGTGTGCAGGTACAGGTGTGTGGAGAGAGTTGGAGTGAGTGGTACGGAGTGGTGTGCATGGTGCGAAGGTGTGGATGGGGGAAGAGTGGACCCCTTTCACGAGTACCCGGGGCGGGTAGTGTAAGTGTTAGGTAGAGGGTACAGGTAAATTGTGGTTGGATATTGGCACTTGTGGTGCGGTTGCAGAATGGTGTTGTGAATGGGTGCATTAGTGTTGTGGAAATGGCTGGGCGTGTAGCCTGTTAGTGCGTGTAGTTGGTTGGGCACTCCACCACTGTGAGGATGTCGGCCAGGTGAGGCCGCAGGTGGGCTCTGGGAGCCGGTAGAGTTGTGGATGGGGCCCGAGGATCCGGAGGATGGACCCGGGTAGCCCAGTGCCAGAGAGGGCACCGAGTGGGGAGAGTGCCAGAGGGCCTTCCCCAGGTAGTTAGGTTAGGGCAAGGAGCAGGTAAGCTCGGAGGCAACTGCAGTGGTGGAGGTGTGCAGGTGGGTAGACCCACTGGGAGAGGTACACGCCGCAGCCCAGAAATTGTGCGAGGGCACCGGGAGATGAATCGGGGGAGTGAGACCCCAAATTGAAGAGCACCACAGTTTGGCCAATGGGAATTGGTTTTTAGAACCCATAGTGTAAGAGGGCCAATGGTTTGGCCGGAGAGAGACCCCGGGTAGTGTAAAGTTGTTAAAGTCATTTAGGAGATAGTTAGGATTGATGAACCTGTCGCACCATACGCAGCCACTTACCTGTGGTGATGATGATGACTCCACACCTGTGTTTTCTTTGTTTTGTTGCAGGAGATGAATCGCTGTGTGGATTTGTGAGACGCATCACGACGTGGATGAGACATTGGGGTGATTCCATCTCTCCCTCCCTAGGAGGGACTGATGATGAATTGGTAATGGCAAATTATGATGTTGAGTTGGAGATGGCAAATTTTGATGAGAGTTGAAAATGGCAAATTTGATTGGTTAGGAGGGAGAGAAGACGAATTTGGTTTATGGGAGGAACGGGGAAGACAGTAGGGATGTTTGTTGATTTGTAAAGTAGATGTTTATGGGTAGTGTTGTGTTTTGTGGATACAGTAAGGGGTAAGGGAGGGGCCATGTAGGTTACCTGGTGGGGGGGGGGGCGTACGATAGGAACGTACCTGTCTCACCTGGTTCCCATGTGCCCCCAGTGTGCATTACCTTATATTGCGTGCACTTTTGCGCCCTTACCACCTTACTCACTTGTTTCTTCTTTTGTCTCCCACCTCCGAGGATCTGGCTTTGGGGTAGAGAGAGAGGAGAGAGAGGTGCTGGCTACGCAGTTGTGGGCCTGCACTTTCGCTGTTGGCTGCCTGGATCGATACACCATATGGACCGCAATGTTTGTGGCCACCCACAATGGACCGCAGCTCTTTTGCGGCCAAGCACCACCCGTGGAAGGACCTATGGGTCAACGTGGCACCTATGCCATAAAGGTGAACCACTGTTAATTAACACCAAGTGCACCACAAGAAGAGCAAGAGACACCTGCAGGGTTAGGGGTTGTCGAATTTATTTTTATTCCAATGAACAATGGTGACTGCACCGATTGGTGGTGGGGTGGTGCTTTTGATGCTCGGGAAGGGTGCTCTGCACGTTATTAAAGGCCGTCGGCCACAGAGCACTCGTGGGTTGGTGTATCGATGCTGGCAAGCGCGCTCTCTCTATGCATAACATCTGCATGTGTTCCTCCAAAAACAGGTCCTGGATCGTAGTGTAAATAGCAGCATAGTCTTGTAAATAATGCTCCCTACCGGCTGTATGTTTAGTTTGAGAATTCTTTCCGGATTCGGTTATCCTGTGGGTGTGTTTCTGTGAGGAGAAGGGTGCAACGTCGCAGGGGGACATATTTACTCATTTGTGAATATCTGTAAAACTGTCGCACTCAGGGTAGAGTTAATAGTAGAGGGAACTACATTGCGTGCCACACTAAAGTAGGTAAAAATTTATCGGGTCGGGACGCCCCGAGGGTAGAGAAGGGTGCAATGTTGCGAATATGGAATTTGGCCTCCATATCCGCTTGTAAATATTCCCCTATTTTCTCCAATACTCCCCAACTTTCCCCAGTCCCCCATTCCCTAGTCCCATTGCATGTAAATAACAATCAGTAGAGCCGACCTTCCCCTTATTCCCCCATTAAATGTCGTGCCCAGGTCCACCGCACCACACGTAGACAACTTTCGGACATCTTCCTAGTTATTCTTAATCTATGTCAGTTAAGGCCTCGTTTCCATTAATTATGACTCTTCGTTGCACCAGAATGTGATTATATGGCACCAGTAGTGAGTTTAGGACCTTCCCATACCTCCTCCCATCTTCTTCCCCAAACAACAACAACAACAACAACTACAGCTACAACAACAACAACAACAACAACTACAGCTACAACAACAACAACAACAACTACAGCAACAACAACAACAACTACAGCTACAACAACAACAACAACAAATACAGCTACAACAACAACTACAACAACGGCGCGCGCGGGGAGTGTGCGTCCTCCCTCCGGCTCGGTTAGCCGCCATTATCCATGCGCCCCACGGGGTTACCACGAAGGGGCTGGCTGTCAGCTCCTCGTCAAGGGCGGAGCCTGGTAAACCCCCCCGCACCCAATAAGAAGGGCGGACCGATTCCATCTGGGCGGAGCTAACGAGCCGAGGGCGTGTCACTCCCCGCCGGATATACGCAGCCGCTTGCCGGACGTGACGTCAGATGCGCCCCCAGCTTGAGACGACAAGACGCCACCTCGAGCGCTGAGAGACCTCCTGCATCTTTTGGGCCGCGCCATCCTGTCCCTGAGCACAAGGTGCACCTTGTGCTGGCCATCGAATACCCGCTTTCCTTGCCATCAATCCCCGTGTGAGTCAGTTTTTGTCCTGTTTCTCTGTGGTCTGTCGGGAATAATATAAGGTTGTGTCTAAGTGCCTGTCTTCCTATGATGTACCTCTTGTAGTTGTAATCTAACCTTCCGCCTTAATATAACCTCCTCCGGAGGTCTTGAGAACTGAACCCCTGGTGTCGTATTGTGTCATTATAACCCAGCCGGGTGTCTTCTCTTTCCTATTGAGCCAGCGTAGCGCGGCTTCGTCGACGTTCGAGTACAATCGGGTAATTTGTGCGGACACGACGGCCATTCCGCTCGGCCCACCTTAACATCAAAGTCGTGTCTGTAACAATATATACAGATATATATACATACATACATACATATATATATATATACAGATATATATACATACATACATACATATATATATATACAGATATATATACATACATACATACATACATATTGTTGCGGATATGAGGATGGCATTTTTTT
>NC_136261.1:340035807-340050807 GCF_964187855.1 Myxine glutinosa
AGGATTTTAGAAATTTGAAATTGTTGTTGACCTTTGGCCTATGTTGATCCTTTGGTCCATGCTGATCTCAAAAATAGTTGGTGGTTGAATTGAGTTAGCCGATGTCTAAATCCTCTTCAAATTTCAAGTCAATTACTTGAAATTTGAGGATTTTAGAAATTCAAAAAAAGTGGCTGACCTTTGGCCTATGTTGATCGTTTGGCCGAAGCTGATCTCAAAAAAGGTTGGTGGTTGAATTCAGTTTGCCGATATGTATATCCTATTAAAATTTCAAGTCAATCGGATGAAAATTGACGATTTTAGAAATTTGAAAAAAAGTGGTTGACCTTTGGCCTATGTTGACCTTCAGACCTTTTAACCCCAAAAATAACCACTGAGAGTGGGAATTGTATGGACTGATGGCCATTATAAATATATCTATTTTATGGCAATGCCATCTGGATCTGTGTTTATCTGTCAGTCCAGTGTATGCATGTATGGCCCTCACAAACTTCCACCAATCGGAGCTGAGGATCTGGTTACCTGACAGGGGGAGAGCATGTAGTAGCCATTACAGTTGCATATTTTACTAAAAGGAAATATAATAACCTTTTGTATAACGTTTTGGGGTCCCAGCAGGTGTCGTAAGTTAAGTAGAAGGTTTCAGAAAGTCTCAATACAATTATGATTTTGAAATGTGATCCACACGGACCTTGCTCTTGAATCCGTCGCAATGTCAGCAACTACAGACACCGATTGATACCGCCAAACCTGGCAGGAGCCTCGCTCCTTCACAAATACGTTACCTTTCCAGTGTGTTGGTGATGCCAATTGGGGTATGTATTTCAGTGCACACCCGTCTATTTATTATATACATGGCAGAGCGGAACCATAGAGTACATACTGGCTAATTATGGAGCAAATCAGTGGGGCAGAATTTCCCATCCATCTAATCTTGCACACTAGGTCAAGCATATAGCTGGAATGAGATGAAACGGGCAGATTGGAAAATCATTTACCAAATGAAAAGCATGTATTTACAAAGCACATTAATCGATCATGAAGCACATATGCACTGGCACAGCAAAAAAAAAAAAATTTAAAATCAAGAAAGGTATAGAAGATCAGATTCTAACCCTGAGCACTTATCCCCTAATATGCTCACTTCACTACACACAGGACATGGCGCCAGCAAAATCATCCCAAGGAAATGTAGATAGGAAGGTAAGTAGCTAAAGAAGAAGAGGAAGGCATTGGGTCGGCCTTTGACTAACTGCGAGTGGGAGCCCGTTCCCCCGGCAGCATGATCCTTTACTGTCGATGGATGTGTGACAATCCCAAATTGGGAAGCAAATAAGGAAGGAGGAGGGATAGATAGGAAAGTAGATGGGTGTGAGTGAGACAGCCTGGGCTATGCAGGCTTTAGAGGAAGCATTGGAAGTGCAAATGTAAATCCTCGCCCTGAAGGGTCAGGAGGCAAATCATCGACAGCTCTTTCTAATTGTGATGCTCTTTCTGAGTCGAGATAGACAAAAAAGGGATTTTTTGAAGTGTACGTCAGTCTAGGTAGATGAAAGAAGTGTGTGTCAGTAGTGGAGCTATCTCCACTCGGCCAAGGATCTCTTGGCTTGTTCACTCTCGTGCCTCTGCCTCGTGCTCGACTCAGTCGGTGCGCTGTTCACTCAGCGCTGTCTGACACAGCTCGTCCTGGATTCAGCGTAACTTGTCCTGGCTCGAGACAGACTGCAGGAACGATGGTCACACCTCTTTTGGCATAAACACGCAGGCAGGTTGTCTCCAAATACAATTCTTTATTTCACTGTTAATATTACAGAACCTTTGTTTTTGATTCAGAACTTAATATATCCTTTTAAATCAGAAAATAAAAAGAAATGGTATTGACAAAATTATTGACACCCCAGACTTAATATTTGGTAGCACAGCCTTTGGACAAAATAACTGCAGTCAAGCACTTCCTACAGCCATGAATGAGCTTCCTCCACATCTCTACTGGCAGTTTGGCCCACTCTTTCTGTGCAAACTGCTCCAGTTCTCCCAGGTTTGAATTGTGCCTTCTCCCAACTGCTGTTTTCAGATCTCCTCACAGGTGATCAATGGGATTTAGATCGGGACTCATTGCTGGCCACTTCAGAACAGTGCAGCATTTTGTCTTGAACCAGCCTGGGCTATTCAATCTGTTTGGCAGTTGATCGAGTTGCTTTCTCCACCATTCGAACAATCCTTCGCTGCAATGTTCGATAAAGTTTTCCCTTGTGGACACATCCAGGGAGGTTAGCTGCAGTGCCATTTTGTCTTGAACCTGGGTGCTTTTTGAAGTGTGTTGGGGTCATTGTCCTGCAGCAAGACCAATGACCTCCGATGGAGACCCAGCTTTCTGACACTGGGTTGGACATTTCGCTACAGAATGCCTTGATAATCTCCTGATTTCATGATGCCATGCACACATTCAAGGCACCCAGTGCCAGAGGCAGCACAGCAACCCCAAAACAGCACTCAACATCCTCCATGTTTGACTGTAGGGAAGGTGTTCTTTTCTTTGAAGGCTTCATTTTGTTTTCTGTAAACATAGAGATGATGTGCTTTATCAAAAAGCTCTAATTTGGTCTCATCTTTCCACCGGACATTCTCCCAGAAGAATTTAGGCTTTTTCAGGTGTGTTTAGGCAAACCCCAGTCAGGCTTTCTTAAGTCTTTCTCTCAGCAGTGAGGTCCTCCTGGGTCTTCTACCAAAGAACCCCCTTTCATAGAGTTGGCGATGGATGGGGCGAGTTGAAACCATCATACCTTGTGTCTGAAGGTCAGCCTGAATCTGTTTGGCAGTTGATCGATTTGCTTTCTCCACCATCCGAACAATTCTTCGCTGCAATGTTCGATAAAGTTTTCCATTGTGGCCACATCCAGGGAGGTTAGCTGCAGTGCCATGGGCCTTAAACTTCCTGATAACATTGCGCACGGTGGACACATGAACATCAATGTCTCTGGAGATGTACTTGTAGCCTTGGGATTCTCCATTCTTAGTTACAATTTTGTGTCTGACCTCCTCAGACAATTCTCTGGTTTTCTTTCTTTTCTCCATGCTCATTGTGGTACACACAGTGACACAAAACAGCAGAATGACTCCTTTTCTCCATTCAAACTGGTTGAATGAGTGATTTTTTATAATGCAGGCACCTGCAACTTACCACAGGTGAGTTCAATTCCAAAGTAAAGGAGAAACACCTGCTTTAAAACTAATTATTTCTCACAACTACTAAAAGGTGACAACAATATTGTCCGGGCCATTTTAGGATTTCTGTGTGGAATAGGCTAAGATTTAGTAATTTTTTTTAAAGCTTTTTTTGTTTTGTTCCACTGCAAACCAAAGAAATACATTTGTGGATACGAAAATATATTTTTAATTTCAACAACTTTCTGGAATAAATGGTGCATTATTTGGAAAAAGTGCAAGGGTGCCAATATATTTGGCCACGACTGTATATGAAGTACACAAATTGGCTCACCTTGACCTAGCAAGTTTCCATAGCTCTGGGTGAATAAGTTTAGTTTTTAAGTTGATATTTTGCTGTGCAATTTTAGAGAACATCTGGTATCGGTTGCCAAGCAATGCTGTGAATCAGCTGCCAAACAATGCTGGGGTCTTCATTGGTCATTTCTTCGAAATTCCCTTCAAAATCTATCTCCCCAAGGTTGTTAATTCCTGCTTCCTGCGCAGAAAAGTTTTGCCGACCTGTCCTGGCTCTCCACACACGTCATTCCTTTTTGGGACAATGGCACACATTTATTAACACATCCTGTGTTAGCTTCTTTATCAGCCATGTTATCCTGTTTCCCTTGAATAAGATGACAGAGGCTTACACTGCTGGCCTCAATTATGGCACCAGTAGATATTTTGAAATGCCGAAACATGCTCATCCAAAACTTGTACCCAATAAATTGCCATAACAGTCAAACGAGGCGATGGTCTCATCTGATCGCAGCATGATGCTGAGATCCAAGGTCTAAATCCCACACACCATGTACATTCGCCCATTCTTTACCAACATCAGTGCAAGCTCATGTAAAAGTACATAGATTTCTCCTCTTGTCTTTTGGTTCTGCACTTTCCTACTCATACTATTTTTTTTTTCACTTTTTTTTTCCACATTTTTTTCACATTTCACCTTAGGGCATACTCTAAATTTCACATTTTTTTTCCAAGTGTTTGTGTGTTCTTTGTGGTGCTTGAACGTTATTCTTTCATGGCTGAACTGTAGCACCTGGAGACCCCAAATTTTTGGTGCAGGTACAAAATCTGGGTCAGGTTGAGCTACCCCATATGTTGGCCTTGATGTCTGTTTTGAGGCCAGTAAAGGCTGATATAACGTAGATATTGGGAGGTGGGGTCAGGCAGGTTTGCCGCCGGCCTGCAGGTAAAAGGTAACCACCATGACGCCAATAACTCCATAGCTTTTCAATGTCGAACGCATTCCAAAATCACTGCAGGCAAAGACTCACCAATAGTATGGCAGATAGGTGCAGGAATTGTGCCTTTGATGATACAAGCATGGCATTTGGCACACAGTCAGAGTATGTCCTAAGAAAGATATTTGGCTATAGGGCCATCGCAGATTTGTCCTTTTTGAAAAATGGCCGCCCTCGTCACAGGACAAATCTGCAATGGCCCTATAGGGCATAGTCTAACTGTGTGCCAACTCTCGTGCTTGTATCATCAAAGGCACAATTCTCCCAAATATTTCACCTATCTGCCATACTAAAAATTGGGCGCCATTTTTATTGGACACATCTGTGATGACTCTAACAGTCAGAATATTTAACTGTGTACCAAATACCATGCTTGTATGATTCAAACAACAGTTTATACAAATTAATATACCATATACCATATACCATAATATACCATATAAATGGCGGCCATTGTAAAAACATTGTTGTCACAGGACAAATATATGATAACCCTTTAGTTAGGGGTCTTTAAATATGTGCCAAATGTCAAGCTTGTATGACCACAACAGTTTATACACAGTAATGTACCAAATATATGTAAAATAACAAGCAATTGAGGCCATTTAAAAAAATTGCCGCCATTGTTGTAACAGGACAAATCTGCGATGGCCATATAGCCAAATATCTTCCTTAGGGCATACTCCAACTGTGTGCCAACTCTCGTGCTTGTATCATCAAAGGCACAATTCTCCCAAATATTTCACCTATCTGCCGTACTACAAGCCGGGCATCACCCCCTACCGCCGGTCAGCTTTGGGTATCCCCTATTAGTCATTTATAAGATCCTCCATAAACCTTAGATCACTGTAAAAATAGATGGTATTACTAGAATACTTATCCTGCACAGTCAACTTTGTGCGAGCCAACTCTTCTGTTTTTTAAAGTTATTTTCTGAAATTAAATTCAAATTTTTAATCTAAATTCAAAGCTGACACGTTGGCAGTTGTTTGGAATCTTCTCCACTTCTAGATGATTTTGCGGACAGTCGAATGATTGATTTCAAATTGTTTGGAGATCTTTTTAAATCCCTTCCCAGACTCGTTGGCATCTATAACCTTCTTTCTGAAGGCCTCAGAGAGCTCTTTTGATCTCGGCATTGTGACGCCACACACTTCAACAACAAAGAGCAAACCAAACTAAATGTCTGAGGTTTAAATAAGGCAGGTTCCTCCAAGATCCTCTCTAACGATGTTCTAATCATTTGCACCTGAGCTGGTGCACCTGATTCTAATTTTAGGTATTTGAAGTAGTGATAAATGTTGGGGTGTACTTACTTTTTCCACATGCAAAATTTGCATTTATGTTTATTTAAATTATACAATGGACTACAAAATGTAAATGTTTCATGATATTTGTTATATTATATCACCTTTATCTATCAATATTGTTGAAATGAATATCAAATAGCTGTATGTTGAAATATGTTGAAAAAGTCAAAACTTTACATGGGGTGTACTTACCTTTTCACATGACTGTATATGTGTATGTATGTATGTATGTGTGTGTATATATATACAGTGATCCCTCGTTTATCGCGGGGGTTACGTTCCAGAACCCCCCGCGATAGACGAAAATCCGCGAAGTAGCGACCATATTTTTATTTTATTATTTATATATATTTTAAAGCTTTATGACTCCCCACACTGTTATTAACCTTTCCCACACTCTTATTAACCTTTCTCACACTCTTATTAACCTTTCCCATACTCTTATAAACACTTCCTATACTCTTAAACACTTTTTACACTCTTAAACATACGTAATTTTAACAACATATAAAATTCTAATGGGTACTCACCATTGAAGATACTGTAGCGACCCATGGGTTCCCCAAGCAAGACCAGCATTAGAATCTCCTTGCTCCAGCCGGTGACGTCACCGGCGGGGATCCCCGGCGCCAGAGTGGCTGGTCACGTGACCGCCAAAGCGTGCCGCGCGTGCGGGTATAATCAGCTACACCTGTTGATCACGTGACCACCGAAGCACGCCACGCTTGAGAGGCGTGGCTTTCGGTTTCTGGTTGTGCTTTATAATGCAGCCCGATAAACGGGCTTTTCAGACTTCAGTGTTCCTGAGTTGGTTTTGAGAATAAATATCTTCTCGGACGAGTTTGTGTCTTGCCCGTCATTTCGTCCGTATCAAGCAAGAGCCCCGGCTCTTCAATACTACAACTTGCGTGATGAAGATGATGATGAATTAGCTGTGCAGTACTGATGACGATGAAGGGGATGACGATGATGAATGTACTGCACAGCCAGAAAGAGCATTACAGTTACCCATTACGTGGGTAACTAGCGCAAGTGGAAGCTGCCGCATCTGCGTTTTCCATACGCACGACTCTTTGTCTCTTTGTGTACTCTTCTACTGTACACTATGTACAGTATTTTATTTCTTGTAATATGTTTTAATTACTGTATTTTTCTTATTTTTTAACGTTTAAAAATTTTTTAGGCTAGAAAATGCTTATTTTACCACAAAAAAATTTAAAATAATAGTATATAAAAATACATTTATACCGCAAAATCCCGCGATATAGCGAAAAATCCGCGATATAATTTTACATATACTAGCGAGAAAAACCCGCGATGTACAGAAGCCGCGAAAAGTGAACCGCGATATAGCGAGGGATGACTGTATATATATATATATATATATATATATATATATATATATATATATATATATATATATATATATATATATATATATATATATATATATATATATATATATATATATATATATATATATATATATATATATATATCTAGTTGCGGATTTGAGAATCCTGTGTTTGTAAATATCACCCTCTGTAAGTAATGTCATGATCTTTGTAAATACCTCCATTTGTGTAAAGGTCAAAGGTCGTCCCCTTAGTTAGTCCATCGCATGCACGTAGAAAATCATATCCCCTTCTAAATAGTTATTTCTTTATTTTGTGTTCCAGTTTAAGGCTCTGTTGCCCATTAGTTGACACTGCATTGCACCGAATTGAATAGGATACATCCCCCTTTTCAAATTCCCCCAAGGCCTCCCTTTCCAACTGCATCATTGCCAACTGCATTATTGCCAACTGCATTTGCCGCCATTACGGTGTGGTCAGCTCGGGGAAGAAGGGCGTGCCCGCCCATCGTCATCAAGGGTGGAGCCAGAGAGCCCGTGCCCACCAATCGGCACTGCAGAGAGCGACCCGGTAGGCGTGCCCTCTTAACCCGCGGCTTGATCGCGGGAAAAGCCATAAAAGGAGGTTGGGAGGGACTGCTTGAGGAGATGAGCTCGGAGTCGGACACGAGGCAGAGCAGCTCGTTTGAGGGGAAGCTGAGAGAGGTTTTTGAGGGAGGTGCGCTGGACCACAGACAGATTCTGTGAAGTAGTAAAGGAGCGTCAGAGACGCAGGACGCGTGAGACAGCTGCTGGTGTGAAACCGACTACGTGGAGCTGCCGGCTCCTCGCTGCCAGCCCGAAGCGGGGCTGTGTGCCGGGTTTCGCCTCAAACCCACAAGCGTGGACCAAAGCACGAGCTGGGAGCCGAACCTCGACGCCTGCCATCTACCTGGACCCTCCTCTGCCATCCCGTACCATCCCTGCCATACCATCCCATCCTTTTGTGTACGTGAGTTTTTCTTTCCTTCTCCTTGGTTTCTTTGACTTGTACATAATTAGTAATAAATTCCTGTTCTTCCTACCTTTGCCTTCTTTCCTTCACATCCGTTCATTTTAGAGGTTTCCACATTGAACACCTGTGGCACGATTTGGCCAACGTTTAGGATCGGGTTTAGTTTTTGTTAATGGCTCGAGCCGCGGGCTGCTAAAAACCGCTCGGCAAAATAACATCTTGTCCGTGGTCTCGAGCGAAGTTGTCCACCTGCCTCGTGGAGGGAGCGGGGTAGCTTCAGGAGCGGAGACGGCCAGTGCAAATAGAAGGGGGATTAACCCCCCACCGCTAAGGGGAGTGCCGTACTCCGTTTCCATAACAATTGGTGTCAGGAGTGGGATGCGGACCTGAAGTGCGCTTAGCGCACTCAAAATTACAAGTGGTCGAAATTTTATTTAACATCCAAATTTAAAATCGTGCCATGGCTAATCAAGGTGATCGGATGCCTGTAGGGGAGATAGAAGAAGGGGTAGAATCGACCCAGGACCCCGGGGAGGGTTTGGGAGTAATGGAGGAGCACAATACGTATTGGGTTGCAGAGGGTTCAGGCGCACAAGATAGCGGCCTCGCACACGAGGTTTCAGGCGCACAAAATGGCGCCGCCGAGGTAGCCGCGCCCACGGCGCAAGTGGGAGGGATTGACATGCAGGCCCTCATTGCGCAGCTGCAGGCAGCCCTACAAATGAGTATGGGAAGCCAAATTGAGCGATTGGGAGGCCAAATTGGAGCAATGAGGGACGAAGCGAGGGGTACCAGTGAACAGTTGGGCAATCAAATTGGGGAATTGAGGAATGATATGGGAAGCCAAATCGGGGGCTCGAAGGCAAAATCTGGGGGCTAGAAGCCAAATTCGAGGGGTTACACAATAAATTTGAGGGGTTAGACAACAGGTTGGAAGGGCTAGAAGGTAAATTAGGGGGCCAATTGGAGGACATGGGTAATAAAATTGGGGAAATGAAGGAGGGGTTAACGGGGTTGGAAAATAGAATGGCTGCCCAGGAGAACCAGATGGAAGGGGTGAAGAATGGGTTAGGGGGGTTAGAAAACACCATGGAGGGCAAATTGAGGGAAATAGGGAAGCAATCCGCCCGGGAAATTAAACAGATGGGAGATCAGATAGAGGAGGTGAAAATCGGGTTGGAAACTAAATTGGATGCCCAGAGGAATTATTTGGAACAGATGAGGGCAGCATCTACCAAAGAGATGGGAGAAATGGGGGAGGAGATCAGACGAGGTGTGGGCAAAGAGGTCGCGGGGGTACGCGAGGAGGTAAAGCAGATTGAGAAGCGCTGGTTGAGCGAGGCGGAGCAAAGCGCGGGTAAAATGACGGGTATAGAGATCGCGACCCGGGGTATGGAAAAGCCGGCGACCGCTGAGGTAGAGGGAATTTTAATAAAGCCAGCGGTCGTCAAAGAAAAAGCAAAAGTTGAAATTGAACTTGTAGAGACAACAGACTTGGAAGAGCAACAGTTGGAGGAGGGAATGGATAATGGACAAAGTCTGAATACACATCCTGATGCCGTACTTGCTAATCCTTATAAAGATTTGCAGGTGCGCGTGGAGAGGAGGATCCCAAAGGTGAGTCGTGCTGTGTATGGTGCTAAGAGGTTTTTCGGCAGAGTGTTTGGCGTGAAGAGAATTGTCGCGCGATTGGGGTCGATATGGCACCGGGGTGTTTGTGGGAGGTCCGTGGGGCGTGGTGAACGAAAGAATGGAACTCGTGTGAGGCAAAAGTGTGCGTCGGCGAGTGAGTGTGTTATAAAGTGTGGGAGTAAAACCGAGTGCGAGCGGGAATGCACGTCGGAGTGTGACAGAGAGTGAGAGCGATACGGAGTGTACGTGCGAGGGTGAGAGTGACCCGGAGTGAGTTGGTGGAGGAGCGGGTGCGAGGATGCACGCTTGGGATGAGTGTGCGAGGAAGCACACCTGAGTTGGTTGTGGCGCGGGTGCGGGAGAGCCCATTGAAGCGCGTGAGTGGGTGGATGCGAGAGTGTACGCCCATGATGAGTGTTATGGAGGACGTAACGGAGGAGAGGTGTGGAACGAAGTGTGCGAACGACGAGTGTGTGCGAGAGGTGTGGTGTGTAACAGGGAGTGCGGTGGTGGAATGGACGAAGTGTGTGGAATGTACGGGCGGCGTTGGAACGCCGAGCTTGGTGAGTGTAAAAAGGGCCGCGTATGCATGTGAGCAGGCGAGTAAGGCATTGACGTGGACCAGAGCAGCATTCAGGGTGACGGATAGCCGACGCGAGCACTCGGGGCGCGGTGCGTTTTGTTGGATGCGAGGCTCGGCGCGGATCGGTGCTGCATCGCTTCTCTTCGAAGCGTCGTGCACGATTCGGGCCCGGCCCCGCCCCGCACGGTCGAGTCCAGGCTTTGCCGGGCAAGGCGACAGGTCCGGTTCAAGGGCAGGTAGGAGGGATCGGAACGGTGCCCCCTTGTGGTTGCGGCGTTCCGGCTGGGCGAGATTGAGCCATCGGACCGGAGACCGCAAGGATCCGCGCCGAGATGGTGCGTGGAATCTGGGGCCGAGCATGCCGCCTCCCTTGAATCGAATGCCGGACGGACTCAACCTGCAGGCGACCAAACCACCCGAATTCATTGCTCGGCTTTGCGAAGCCGAGTTTTAATGAGGTAACGACGCACCGAGGCTCAGATATAGCGGACTGTGATGATAAGTGTTTTGGATCCGAAATTGAGAATAGTGAATAGGATTGGCAAAATTGATGAGCAAAAATTGATGATTGGTAGAATGATTGGCAAATTTAGATTTGCAGGAAATTGGATGGGCAAAAGTTATAGTGGGGGATGCCCGATGTGGTGGGATGGCAACTCTGCCATCCCTCAACACGGGGCACATGAGCACTAGCTATGGGGTTTATGGCAGTGTAAGCTCGCCGAGGGAGGGTTTGGATAATGTATAGGGACCTACAGATGACCATAGGTAACTGGAGATTTAAGTAGCGACATTGTACAGGTAGTCGGGGACACAGAGAGGTTAGAATGGTTGTTAATGACGTGGTATGTGCTTAGTTTAAAGGGAAGACGGGGAGCACCAAGTTAGAAGGGCACCAGGTAGATCAGATGATGCCGTGTGTGTGAGAATCTTTGCCGGTGAGCATGTTGAGCAAATGAGGCAATGCTCGTGAATGGTGCCGTGTGAGTGTTGAAAGTGTATTCGGAAGTGTATTGTGAAAAGTGTGAGGTGATTGTGAGTTGTATTGAGTGTGGGAGTGTATGGAGCAGCGTATGAGGAATAATTGTGATTGTGCATTGTATTGAATGAAGAAGCCTGGGAGGAAGGAGGGTGCAGGAGGCACCAGGTGTGATTGCACAGGTGTGCAAGTGAACAGGTGTATGGAGCAGAGTGAGTAATGGTGATTGTGTGTTGTGTTGACCGAATGGTCCTGGAGGAAGGAGGGTGCAGGAAGAACCAGGTGGAGGAGTGATTGCACAGGTGTGCCAATACAGGTGAGCATGGTTGAATGAAATGAATGGTATGGAATATATGGAGTATGGGATGGATGGTGTGGAGTGAGTATGGTGGAAACTGTGGAGTGAAGTGGGTGGTGCGAAGGAGTGTATGGGGAGGATGGACCACCATCACGAATACCCGGGGAGGGTAGTTTAAGTGTTAGGTAGAGGGTACAGGTAAATTGTGGTTGGATATTGGCATCTGTGGTGCATGTGGAAGAATGGTGTTTGGATGGGCGCATTAGTGACATGGAAATGGCTGGGCGTGTGGCCTGCTAGTGTGTGTAGTTAAATGGGCACTCCGCCACTGTGAGGATGTCGGCCAGGTGAGGCCGCAGGTGGGCTCTGGGAGCCGGTAGAGTTGTTGTGGATGGGGCCCGAGGATCCAGAGGACGGACCCGGGTAGCCCAGTGCCAGAGAGGGCACCGAGTGGGGAGAGCGCCAGAGGGCCTTCCCCAGGTAGATAGGTTAGGGTAAGGAGCAGGTAAGCTCGGAGGCAACTGCAGTGGTGGAGGTGTGCAGGTGGGTAGACCTGCTGGGAGAGCCACACGACCCAGTCCTGAAATTGTGCAAAGGCACAGGGAGTTGAATGGGGGAGTGAGACCCCAAATTGATGAAGCACCACAGCTTGGTCAATGGGAATTTGGTTCTTAAAACCGCATAGAGTAAGATGGCCATTGGATTGGCAGGGAAAGACCCCGGGTAGTGTAAAGTGTATTAAAGTCATTTAGAGGATAGTTAGGATTGAAATCTCCTAGCACCATCGACATCCACTCACCTGAGGTGACGCACAAATCCACACCATGCCATGTTTTTATTATTTTTGTGCAAATGTTTGGAATGTGAGACGCATCATGACGTGGGTGTGACATTGTGCTGATATTCCATCTCTCCCTCCTTATGAGGATTGATGATGAATTGGTGATGGCAAATTTAGACAATGGGATTGTGACGAATTTGGTATAGGGGAGATATGGGGAAGACGTGATGGTAGCGACGAATTTGTAAATGTGTAGATTTTTTTGTGTACATATGGGGTAAGGGCAAGGGTAGAGTAGGTAACAGGGGGGTGGCATACGGTAGGGACGAGCTTTTCTCCACTCAGTCTCCAGGCGCACCTCACCTTGCATTGCCTTCGTTGATGTGTACCCTTGTGACCTTACCCCTCGCTAACCTGCCCTCTGTCTTCCTTCCCCGACCCATGGATCGTGCTCTCTGGGCACTGAGGGGAGCGTGCGGGAGTCCGCCATTGTGTGCCCGAATCCCCGCAACCAGCTGCCTGCATCCACGCACCACTTATGGACCACATGTCTGTGGCTGAGCACCCCTCATGGACCCCAAGTTTTGGGGCCTGGCCCCTCTGCTGGGACCGGCCATTGCAGCCAAAAGATCTTGCTTGCGGACCCGGTGAGGTGGCACCAAGCCCACAGGTGAACCACCCATAGTCGGCCCCTGTGGGCCATAAATAAAAAGATGGACGCGTTGTGTGCCTTTTTATCTTTACAAATAGGCAGCAAGCCACAAGAAAGACAACAACTGGAAGAGATGACGGCCAGCAGAGGGAGCCGAAGAGCAATAACCCAGTCAACAGGTTGTTGTTTTTTGGTATGGACATGTGTGAAATGAGCACTGGATGGCGCTTTATGGTGCTATTTATTGGTGCTGGTGCGTCGATGCAGTGCATGCTGTCTCCTCCCCTCCCACAGGATTTTATTTTTGTTCCCCCAAAGGGAAAATCACAGGTCCTGGGTTGCGTTGTGTAAATAATGAAATAGCGTCACTTGTAAATAATGCTCCCCACCGTACATGTTTAGTTTGAAAACCATTCCGCAATTCGGTTATCCTGTGGGCGTGAATCTGTTAGGCAGGGTGCAATGCAGCAGAGGGACATACTTATTTGTGTTTTAAAACTGTCACACTCAGGGTCAGGTTAATTGTAGAGGGAATTACACCTACGTGCCACATTAAGTAAAGTTTTATAGGCCCGGGACGTGCCTGGAGGATGAGGGTGCCGTGTTGCGGATTTGAGAATCCTGTGTTTGTAAATATCAACCTCTGTAAGTAAAGTCATGATCTTTGTAAATACCTCCATTTGTGTAAAGGTCAAAGGTCATCCCCTTAGTTAGTCCATCGCATGCACGTAGAAAATCATGTACCCTACTAAATAGATATTTCTTTATTATGTGTTCCAGTTTAAGGCTCTGTTGCCCATTAGTTGACACTGCATTGCACCGAATCGAATAAGATAGATCCCCTTTTTCAAATTCCCCCAAAGCCTCCCTTTCCAACTGCATCATTGCCAACTGCATTATTGCCAACTGCATTTGCCGCCATTACGGCGTGGTCAGCTCGGGGAAGAAGGGCGTGCCCGCCCATTGTCAAGGGTGGAGAGTGACCCGGTAGGCGTGCCCTCTTAACCCGTGGGAAAAGCCATAAAAGGAGGTTGGGAGGGACTGCTTGAGGAGATGAGCTCGGAGTCAGACACGAGGCAGAGCAGCTCGTTTGAGGGGAAGCTGAGAGAGGTTTTTGAGGGAGGTGCGCTGGACCGCAGACAGATTCTGTGAAGTAGTAAAGGAGCGTCGGAGACGCAGGAGGCGGAGGACGCGTGAGACAGCTGCCGGTGTGAAACCGACTACGTGGAGCTGCCGGCTCCGCGCTGCAAGCCCGAAGCGGCGCTGTGTGCCGGGTTTCGCCTCAAACCCACAAGCGTGGACCAAAGCGCGAGCTGGGAGCCGAACCCCGATGCCTGCCATCTACCTGGACCCTCCTCTGCCGTCCCGTACCATCCCTGCCATACCATCCTTTTGTGTACGTGTTTTTCTTTCCTTCTCCTTGGTTTCTTTGACTCGTACATAATTAGTAATAAATTCCTGTTCTTCCTACCTTTGCCTTCTTTCCTTCACATCCGTTCGTTTTAGAGGTTTCCACATTGAACACCTGTGGCACGATTTGGCCAACGTTTAGGATCGGGTTTAGTTTTTGTTAATGGCTCGAGCCGCGGGCTGCTAAAAACCGCTCGGCAAAATAACATCTTGTCCGAGGTCTCGAGCGAAGTTGCCCACCTGCCTCGTGGAGGGAGCGGGGTAGCTTCAGGAGCGGAGACGGCCAGTGCAAATAGAAGGGGGATTAACCCCTCCCCCCCCCCCCCGGCTAAGGGGAGTGCCATACTCCGTTTCCGTAACAATATATATATATATATATATAATATATATATATATATATATATATATATATATATATATACTAGCAGAAGTACCCGGCATTGCCGGGCGGGGGAGGCGAGGGGAACGGGGGGGAGGGGAGAAGTGGGGGGGGGGGGCAGGGGAGAAGAGGGGGAGGGGGAGGGGGAGGGGGAGAGGGGAGAAGAGG